>NC_059441.1:2317500-2324243 GCF_021028975.2 Sphaerodactylus townsendi
GGATTCTAATCTGGAGAACCGGGTTTGATTCCCCCTACCTGAGTAGCTGAGGCTTATCTGGTGAACCAGAGGTTTTTCCACACTCCTATGTTCCTGCTGGGTGACCTTGGGCTAGTCACAGTTCTTTCAGAACTCTCTCAGCCCCACCTATCTCACAAGATGTCTCTTGTGGGGGGAAGGAAGGGAAAGGAACTTGTAAGCCACCTTGAGTCTCCTTACAGGAGAGAAAGTTGGAGTATAAATCCAAACTCCTCCTCCTCCTTCTGCCATCTTCATCAGAGGAACTGATCTGTATAGCTTGGAGATCAGTTGTAATTTCAGGATATCTCCAGACCTCACCTGGGGTTGTCATGTCAGCCTTAGATACCTTTTCTTTCTCCTACAGGCAGTGGGAAAGGAGCTCTTTTCATCTCCTCTGGGAGGTTGTTTTGTTCAATATGTGGTGTTGCAAGAGAGACATCCTAGACTTAGGCTGAGGAGGAGGAGTGTACCCTCCCAGGGTAGCAAGGGAGTGGAGAGAAGAGCAAGCGGCGACTGGTTCGAGGAGCGCAGTCCTCTCCCCCCAGCGCCCTCTTGCCGATTGTCAAAGCAGGCCTGCTAATTAGCTTTGCAAAAAAAAAAAAACCAACCTGTGAAATCTAATCACAGTTCTTTTGCTGGTTCTTTTCCAGTTTGCCCCTCGGAGGGTCAGGCATGCAACGGGAGAGAGGAACATTAACTGGCAGAGGAGTTGGGTTGCCAATCTCCCGGTGTGGTCTGGGGAGCCGCTGGAATGACAAATCATCTCCAGGCGGCAGAGATCAGTTCCCTGGGAGAAAATGGCAACTTTGGAGGGTGGAGTCCACGGCATTATACCAAGCTGAGACCCTCCTCCCCTCCCTAAACCCTCCCCTCCCCTGAATCCAGAGGCATAGCTGGGCCAAACTGCGCCCGGTCAGTTTGTATCCCCCCCCCCCCGGTGGAACCCCCTTTCCACACTTACCTTAGTTCCTTTCCTTTTCCTAGAACTTTTTCAGGCTGAAAAAAAGGCCTACTCACAGTTCAGGCTTAAAAACGGCCTGATGGGAACTATACCTCCCAGGAGACCTTGTGAGCCCCAAGGTCTCCTGGGAACTGAAGTTCCACAGGCTGTTTTTAGCCTGTACTGTGAACAGGCCTTTTTTCAGCCTGAAAAAGTTCTAGGAAAAGGAAAGAAACTAAGGTAAGTGTGGGAAGGGGAGCAGGGGGGGCGCAGCAACGGGGCGCCGCAGGGCAAAGGGGCCTGGGGGTAATTTTCCACCCCCCCAGGTGTGCGCCCAGTACACGGTGCACCCCCTGTCCCCTTGTAGCTCCGCCACTGCCTGAATCTACTTCCATGGATTTACGAGGCTTTAAAGCCTTGCATTGCAATTCTCTATGGGTCATATCAGGCTAGGATCTGGGAGTCTCGTTAGTTGTCTGGTTTTGAGCTTCATGTGCAGCTTGAATAGCAGCTACCTTGCACCTATTCCTTTCCATTGCTTTCACCTCCTGCATGTGAGCTCCCAAAGGCACCTGGTGGGCCACTGCGAGTAGCAGAGAGCTGGACTAGATGGACTCTGGTCTGATCCAGCTGGCTTGTTCTTATGTTCTTATGTTCCTTCTGTTTCACTGCTCCCTTCCTCTGAGCTTCCCTGTCTTCCCTTCCTTTGTACCCCCTCCCCCCAATCTTTTGCTTGCTTTAAAAAAGCTAGCTCTTTTTAATGCTAGATGAACTGTCACAGGAGCAAAATGCTGAAGTTTTAATCCTTGAGTCACTGGAATGTTCATGAACATTCGGTGACATCGCGCCGACTTTCCAAGGAGCTGGTTTTGCGTCCAGGTGGGGCCCAACGAAACGGCAACTCCAGCCCTTTCCTGTTCTCCGCACGGATGTCTCGGCTTCGCTTCCGAACTCGGGTGCCGGGATGTGTGAAGGCTTTAATGGGCGAGAGCCATATTGCTGGAGTTATTTTCAGAGCACCGCTGTGAAAAGAGCTGTTTCAGAGACCTTTTTCGGGGACACGTAATTATCTAGTTTGCCAGATTAATGAATTCCACTTAACCTCGTTTTTAAAAATATATATATAAAGTACAAATCGATGTAGCAACTTGGTCGGGGCCGAACTCCTTGTCTTGCTGGGGTCTTGAAGATGGATTTCCCTGATCGTATTTCTTCACGCACAGCTGAAGCATCCTGGAAAGCTTTTTTTTTTCCAGATGGGCATCTTTTGGGAGCCTGAATTGGAAGTCCCCTTTGGGAGACAGGGGATCAGGTGCCAGCTCCCATCTTGCAGTCGATGAACTGTTCTCGTTCATTTGCGGTGTTAATTTTCGGCTCAGCAGGAATCTCTCCCTGCCTCTCCAGGGAATCGTCAGTTGCGTTCGCGGAAGCTTTCGACCAGAGATTTAAACGCCTCCGTTTGTCAGCACAAGGCTCTGAGGCTAAGCTGAAATTTTCTTTGCGGGCAGAATATTTTTTTTGATGCAAAACAGACAATTTGGTCAGCTTTGAACCGCTCCCTGCAAGAACCCCCCTCCCCCTCCCCCTCCCCCCAAATCCACAACGCACCATTTTGCCAATTCTGGGAAACTGCTTTGGAGCATTTCTTTAAAACCGTGGTGGCGAACCTTTGGCACTCCAGATGTTATGGACTACAATTCCCATCAGCCCCTTCCAGCATGGCCAATTGGCCATGCTGGCAGGGGCTGATGGGAATTGCAGTCCATAACATCTGGAGTGCCAAAGGTTCGCCACCACTGCTTTAAAATTACCACAGCCCATCCCAGTAACTTCCTTTCACTGGAAGTGTTAATATTGCACCTCTCTATATTTGAAATGCTAGAAATCAAGAGACAATATAAGAAAACCACGACCGCTATGGGACTACAGGTAAGCCAGTATCCTTGACACATCAGGTGAAAACAGGGAAGGTCTCTTTTTTGCCGTCAAGTCACAGCCGACTTCTGGTGACCCTGCAGGGTTTTCAAGGCAAGAGAAGTTCAGAGGTGGTTTAGAACATAAGAACATAAGAACAAGCCAGCTGGATCAGACCAGAGTCCATCTAGTCCAGCACTCTGCTACTCACAGTGGCCCACCAGGTGCCTTTGGGAGCTCACGTGCAGGATGTGAAAGCAATGGCCTTCTGCTGCTCCTGAGCACCTGGTCTGCTAAGGCATTTGCAATCTGAGTTCAAGGAGGATCAAGATTGGTAGCCATAGATCGACTTCTCCTCCATAAATCTGTCCAAGCCCCTTTTAAAGCTATCCAGGTTAGTGGCCATCACCACCTCCTGTGGCAGCATATTCCAAACACCAATCCCACGTTGCGTGAAGAAGTGTTTCCTTTTATTAGTCCTAATTCTTCCCCCCAGCATTTTCAATGGATGCCCCCTGGTTCTAGTATTGTGAGAAAGAGAGAAAAATTTCTCTCTGTTGACATTTTCCACCCCATGCACAATTTTATAATCCTATCCCCCCTCAGACGTCTCCTCTCCAAACTAAAGAGTCCCAAACGCTGCAGCCTTTCCTCATAAGGAAGGCGCTCTAGTCCCTCAATCAACCTCGTTGCCCTTCTCTGCACCTTTTCTATCTCTTCGATATCCTTTTTGAGATGTGGCGACCAGAACTGGACACAGTACTCCAAGTGCGGTCGCACCACGGCTTTATACAAGGGCATGACAATCCTTGCAGTTTTATTATCAATTCCTTTCCTAATGATCCCCAGCATAGAGTTTGCCTTTTTCACAGCTGCCATGCATTGAGTTGACATTCCCATGGAACTATCAACTAAGACGCCCAAATCCCTTTCCTGGTCTGTGACTGATAGCACTGACCCCTGTAACATGTATGTGACTTTGGATTTTTTGCTGGTTTGTGTTTTGCCATTGGCCTGGTTCCAATATGGGCCCCTTCCGCACATGCAGAATTATGCACATTCAATCCACTTTCACAACTGTTTGAAAGTGGATTTTGCTATCCCGTACAGTGAAATCCAGCTTCAAAGTGCATTGAAAGTGGATCGAAAGTGAATTATTTCTACATGTGCGGAAACTGCGCTGCGCATGCATGCAGCTTACAGGAAATGTTGTTCTCAACCTATATAGCAGCGATGGCGAACCTTTTCGAGGCCGAGTGCCCAAACTGCAATCCAAAACCCACTTATTTATCGCAAAGTGCCAACACGGCAATTTAACCTGAATACTTTTAGTTTAGAAAAAACAGCTGGCTCCAAGTCGCGCGTTACTCGGGAGTAAGCTTGGTGGTAGTCGGTGGCTTTGCTTTGAAGCAACCGTGCAACTCTTCCAACGGGTGAATCACGCCCCTAGGAGGGTTTACTCAGAAGCAAGCCCCATTGCCAGCAACCGAGCTTCCTCCCAGGTAAAGGATCATGCTTTGGTTCTTCCCATGAAAATCAGTAGGGTTTAACAGCGCTTAACAGGGTTACCTACACTGCTTCCCCAAAACTAGGTCTTCGGTTTAATGCTAATAATCTCCCTGAAATAATTACCCTATTATCACATGACGAACGCTGTGCACGCGTTCCCACAGAGAGGGCTCTGAGTGCCACCTCTGGCACCCGTGCCATAGTTTTGCCACCACTGCTATATAGGAATAGGTCTCTGCTCAAACAGACGTTAAGAAAGCCCTTAATTCTGCTAACTGGAACCAGACAGAGGTCAGGAAATTCTTTCTTTAGAGGGTCGCTTCACCTGTGCTCATTCTCAGCCGGGTGCATCCTCAGCCTATATTCCTGCAGCGCCTTCCTTTTGCAAAAATCAAATGTTTCCGCTCCCGTGCTGCAGACTCCGGCTGTCCCACCTGACTCGGGAGCATAGCAACAGTCAGTTTTTCAAAGCCTTCCATTGACTAGCTCACCTGCGAAGAAGGGAGATAATTGAAAATTGTTCGCTTCAGACCACTGGAGCAGTTTTTGCCACAGCCCAGCTTTTACAGACTGGCATCCCCCGCCTCCTGCGCCAGCTGCCACCGCGTGAGTGTGGAAATTTGCAATCAGTCTGGCAGCCCGAGCCCGGGTTCCTTCCGTAGCGGTTGAGCCGGAGTCACCGCAGATGACGCAGCAGGCCTGCCCTTGAGTACAATGCAGCATCAGCAAAGATGGACAGAGGCACTTGCTTGTGCTACATCCCTGAAGAGCAGAGGCGTGGGCTGACCGCGATCAGCTGTTTCTTCTCCCTGTGAATGCGTTCGGGTGGAGGGCTTGCCGGGGATAGCAGGGGAGAAGCAAACACACGTAGCTAGAAAGAAATGGAAATTCTGCAGAGGGCGACATCCTTCGATTGTTATTAATTCCCCTGCCTTCTTCATACCAACACAATCAAGCTTTACGAGAGCCAGCTGGCTGCGTGCCCAGAGAACAGATCTTTGCCGTTTTTGTAGGGGTGCCGGCTTCCAGATCGAGCTCCAGACAACAGAGATCAGATCTGCTGGAAAACGGGGCTGATTTGGAGTGTGTCGGTCTGACATTATTTCAACAGAAATCCCTCCTTTCCCCAACCCCACCCTCTTTAGGCTCCGCCTCCCAGATCCCCAGACATTTCTAGCCTGGAGTTGGCAACTCTACAAGTTGGGCTGGGCATGTAGAGGTTCTTCAGAAGGGCAAGGAAGGGACGCAGCAGGGTTCTTAGGAGCACCAGGTGCAACAGGGGGGCACCTTTCAGATTCCTTAGGGCTGTTATCAAGTCAAAAGTGTCTTGGGATGGGTCCTGTCTTCTGCATTGGTCAACGTGAGCAGCAGTGGCGTAGGAGGTTAACAGCTCGTGTATCTAATCTGGAGGAACCAGGTTTGATTTCCAGCTCTGCCGCCTGAGCTGTGGAGGCTTATCTGGGGAATTCAGATTAGCCTGGGCACTCCCACACATGCCAGCTGGGTGACCTTGGGCTAGTCACAGCTTCTCGGAGCTCTCTCAGCCCCACCTACCTCACAGGGTATTTGTTGTGAGGGGGGAAGGGCAAGGAGATTGTCAGCCCCTTTGAGTCTCCTGCAGGAGAGAAAGGGGGGATATAAATCCAAACTCCTCCTCCTCCTCTTCCTCTTCCTCTTCTTCTTCTTCTTCTTCTTCTTCTTCTTCTTCTCCTCCTCCTCCTCCTCCTCCTCCTCCTCCTCCTCCTTCTTCTTCTCCTTCTTCTTCTTCTTAAGCAAATCCAGGCATCTGACAGGGCACCCTGGTTGTCGGCTTTACTGACGTGGCTGAGGGGCGGACAGCACTAGCTTTGCCAGGCCTTCTGGGGACATCTCAGATTTACAATGTACCTTCGGATTACGCGTGCGCAGGTGTCAAACTCGCGGCCCTCCAGATGTTACGGACTACAGTTCCCATCATCCCCTGGTCTCTTTCCTCTCAAGGAATAAATACATCGCCTCTCTTTCAAAACATTATCTTGGAGGGGCACATTTCCTGAACATTTTGGCAGAGAGTTGCCTGACTAACCACATAACAAGCTGTTTGCCTGTTTTGCATTGGCTAGCTGCTTTGTTGGCGCTCGTGCTGGCGATGCCGACAGTCGTGCTTGGCAGCTGTCTAGTCTTCTAGCCAAACATACACCCTCTTAGTGTCAATCTTCAATTAATCCATGCAGATAGGTGAGAATCTCTACCCTCAGCTTTTTTTTTGTCTCCACCCTCTAACAAATGTTGGATCAGCCCCTGAATGAAGAAGGCGATTTTATCTATCTATCTATCTATCTATCTATCTATCTATCTATCTATCTATCTATCTATCTAT
>NC_059441.1:2324330-2329330 GCF_021028975.2 Sphaerodactylus townsendi
CTATCTATCTATCTATCTATCTATCTATCTATCTATCTATCTATCTATCTATTATTATTATTTTCAATTTCTATACTGCCCAATCCCCGAAGGGCTCTGGGCGGTGAACAACACAATATAAAACATAACACACTAAACAGGAGCGAATCCAATACAAAATACATAGGCTCCATCAAAAAATACATAGGCTCCATCAAAAAATACTTAAAACCAGCGGTTAATAATTAACATTTGAACAAACAAAGGCGTCCAGCCTCCATTTCAACCCGCCCCAAAAGAGGGGGGGGGACGGCAGGCCCCTCAATATGAGGGGCTCTGATGTACCATTGCCAGGGCAAGGAGCAAGAAGGGGGCACCGTATCAGCGGCTGGGCACTCCAAAGGCCCGGTGGAACAACACAGTCTTACAGGCCCTGCGGAACTCACCAAGGTCCCGCAGGGCCCGGACAGCTGGAGGAAGGGTGTTCCACCAGGCCGGGGCCAGCGCTGTAAAAGCCCTGGCCCGTGTGGAGGCCAGCCGCATCATTGAGGGGCCAGGGACCACCAGCAAATTCGCCTCTGCTGACCGCAGAGGCCGAGTAGGGACATATGGGGTAATGCTCCTTTGGGAGCTCACCTGCAGGAGGGGAAAGCAATGGCCTGCTGCTGCTGCTGCTGCTGCTGCTGCTCCTGAGCACCTGGTCTGCTAAGGCATTTGCAATCTGAGATCAAGGAGGATCAAGATTTTCATACAATATTTGCCATAAACCCAGTTCTGAGTCCTGCCAGCTAACCGTTTTGGTGGTCATTAAACAGTTTAGCAATGCCAAAATGTACTGTCCGTATAATCCATGGAATCCATGCGCTACGAAGAGAGGCTTACGGAGCTGGGGATGTTCAGTCTGAAGAAATTAGCGAAGATTAAGGAGGGACATAATAGCTATGTTTAAATGGCTGAAGGGATGCCATGTGTGAGAGGGAGCAAGAGCTTGTTTTCTTAACGCACCGGGACTGGAACACGGAGAAAGCAGTTCAAGGGGCGGGAAAGAGAGATTCCCCACCTAAACATTAGGAAGAACTTCCCTGACCATCGGAACTGTTTGACTGTGGAATACACTGCCTCGGCGAGTGGTGGAGTCTCCTTTGGAGGATTTTTAACCAAGAGAAAAAAGAAGAAGAAGAAGAAGAGGAGGAGGAGGAGGAGGAGGAGGAGTTTGGATTTATATCCCCCCTTTCACTCCTGCTGGGATACTCAAAGGGGCTTAAAATCTCGCACCCCTTCCCCCCTCGCAACAGAAGCACCCTGTAGGGTGGAGTGGGGCAGAGAGGAGGCTCCGAGAAGCTGTGACTAGCCCAAGGTCACCCAGCCTGGCGTGTGTGGGAGTGCACAGGCTAGTCACAGATTCCCCAGATCAGCCTCCCACCAGCTCAGGTGGCAAGAGCTGGGAATTGAAGCCAGTTCCTTAGATTAGATACATGTACATATGTAGGGAGTGGTTCAGCACTGTGTGTTCCTGCATGGCAGGGGCTTGGACTTGATGGCCCTTGAGGGTCTCTTCCAACTCTATGATTCTAGCAGACCTGCCACTGGAGTTCAGGGCAGGAGGCAGTGTGAACAGGTGAAAAACCCTCCACTCCTTAGCAGTCCTAAGAGGCAGTAGATTTAAAGAGGGCTCAAATCCACACTCAGCCCACTGAGGCAGCCATCACCCATTGCCTGAACCACAAGGTAGGAATGGGCTGGTAAGCTGTTGCCCAGGGAGGGATTGAGGGAGTGCAATCAAGGGGTTTAAAAGCATTTGAACTTCTCCCTACGCCATTAATGACATAACTCCTTGCTCTTAACACCATTTCCATTTCAGCGTGGGGCACTCTTATGCTGCACAACCGAGACAGCAGATGCAGCCAGTGACACAATCTGTGCTTGATGATCTGGAATTCTCAGGATAAAGGGTGGGAAATTAGACTACCGCAATCCGATCCACAAAACTCATGGGACCAGGCTTTTCTCTGTGTCTGGCTCCTTCCTTGGAGCGACCAGCTGATCCCTGAAAGAAGCACTCACCTTACTGACTCACGGCACTGCTATAAGGCATTGGTGCTGGGGATAAGGGGGGTAACTCCCAGAAGGCTCTCTAAGTTGAACCTCAATCATGCCAGCAAGTAGTAAGGCAGAGGTGACCCAGAGGCATTACCACCCAGAGGAACATAATGGGATCAAATGTCCCCGGACTGCGGCCATGTAGTCATGTGGGGGGCCCCATACCCCTCCTCCTCTAGGTTACTAAACCCTACCCTTGTATGGGGCAGAGGGCATGGCATGCCAGAAACAAGCAGTCGATCCAGTCAGAAGGTGGATTTCGAAAACAAGCAAACCTTTAAAAGCATCGCAGGAACAATTGGCCATGCTGGAAGGGGCTGATAGGAATTGTAATCCATAACATCAGGAGTGCCAAAGGTTCGCCACCACTGCCTTAGCATCTTATTTTTCAAAACACAGGATATATACTGGGGTGCTGTGTGGTTTCTGGGCTGTATGGCCGTGTTCTAGCAACATTCTCTCCAGACGTTTCTCCTGCATCTGTGGCTGGCCTCTTCAGAGGATCTGATAGAGTAGGAAAACAGCTCCACCCAAACCTGGGATTATTCTCCCGGCCAGTGGTGGCCGAGACCTATGGCACGCGTGCCAGAGGTGGCGCTTAGAACCCTCTTTGTGGGCACGCATGCCATCGCCTCCACAGCTCAGGCGGCAGAGCGGGGAATCAAACCCGGTTCCTCCAGATTAGATACACGAGCTCTTAACCTCCTGCGCCACTGCTGCAAGGTTATGCAGCTGCAATTTAACATGGTTTGAAACCCTAGCCCACTAGCTACTGCACTGCACCCGATTTGTTAAAGTGGATCCAAATATATCAATTTATATCCTTTTTTCCCCCAATCTAGGCTGCCAGATCTGATCAGGTTATCTTTATGGCTCTATCTCTTTCATCCCTGGTTTTCATTGAAGAGAGGTTGCCAATTTTGTTAGGGAGATGGCTGAGAGTGTCTAATAGTATGTATCTGTTATGGTCCCTCTTAGGTTTATTTGTTGTTTTTTTTTGCTTTTATTACTGATGTGTTTATTTTGCTTTCTGAGATTGTAATTAAAGGCTAATGTATGTATGACTACCTGTTTTTTCCCTTCCGATCGGCTCAACCAGCTGCAAACAATTGTAGCCATTTTTTCTCTCCTTCAAAGGTTTCTGGCATTAAAAAAAAAGATTGGAAAACTAATATCACAGTAGCTAACAGGCAGAGATTTTGGCACTTGTGAGTTATGAAGCCGCATTTTATTTTTTTGAGGCCAGGCCCAGCAGACTTGTCAAGAGATGAGAAGAATACAAAATGGAGCTCCGCCCGGCTATTTCAAAAGAACCCTCCAAATCAGATGGCTGACAGTCTCCAGATTGCCCACTGTCTCCCTAAAGATGTCTGTGCTCGTTCTGGAAGGGTTTTTTTTTTGAACAGTAGGTGCGAAAGCGCCTTGCCTGAAGAAAGGAAGCCAACCAGAGCTGCAGCTTCTGGTAACAAGCTAGCAATGAGCCGCCCGGCTTAGATCTCCATCTTTCCGTTTATATAATATACGCTTTTCCCCTAGCGGGAAACGAATTATGAAACTTCTTTGAATTAGCGTCGAGCGATCCCTCATTTCTGTTTTCTTACAGAAATACAAACAAGCTCATGGTGGTTTGATAACAAACCTAGCCACCCTGTTTGAATTACATTAATGGAGAACCAGAATGGCATTAGTGGATTTAAAGCGCTTGAACTAAGGTCCAGGAGAGCTTGGAGTTTGAATCCCCACTCTACAGTGGCAACTTGCTGGTTCCAGTCACAGACTCTCGTCCTAGACTACAGGGTTGTTGTGAAGGTGCAAAAAAGGGGGGAAGAGAGCAGTGTGGGGGAGAAAGGTGTGGCAAAAATGAAGTAAAATCGATGAGACTGAAGATCTTTCAATGTCAGCTCAGAAACTGAAAATATTTTAGAGGCTTGAACTTACACCAGCCTTATTACTTTGTCCTTAGGCCAAAAGCGAAGATGCCTCTAGCTCCCAGCCATTTAGGTCGTTGGTTCTCCAACCCTTCCTAATGCCGCGACCCTTTAATACAGTTCCCTCATGTTGTGGAAACATTTAGCCATTAAAATTACTTTCGTTGCTACTTCATAACTGTAATTTTGCTACTGTTATGAATCGTCATGTAAATATCCTGATATGCAGGATGTATTTCCATGGTAACAAATTGAATATAATTAAAGCATAGCGATTAATCACAAAAAGCTTGATATGTAATTAAATATTGTGAAACATTTCCTAGAGACCATCGGAAATACGCGTTTCACAATGGTCTTAGGTGACCTAGCCAGAGAAAGGGTCGTTCGATTAGGGTTTGCACCCATGAGGTTGAGAACAGCTGATTTAGGGGGTCCTTCACACCTTCTGATTTTGAAGCTCGAGTTTGCCATCGTCTGGGTGGGACCTAGAGATATCTTGGAGAAAGCAGTTTGCATTGGGCGTGAACTTCATGACATTATCCCATGGTGTGGTTCCTCTTCTTCACTATCTTTAAGAGTGCAATGTCAACATTAGCCCAAATAGACTCAAAAAATACACACACGTTGCACTCTGGCTGTGTCTAATCTTATATATTAATCTTATATATAATTGAAAACACTTCTATTTGTATTTTACATTTTCCTTGACTTCTCTAACAAAGTTCTTTAAAGACACAGCATAAATTCTTCCAACTCTTATAACCTAAACATAGAAGCATCACTTAGTCCATTCATACTGGCATATTACTGAGGAAGGCAGCACAAAAAGCGTTCTGTATGCAGCTTGAGGCGTTTCCTATGTAGAACCTACAGAATTGATATATGGACTATATGGAACTGAAGTTTTGTTTCTGAATGAAAAAATTGAATGGACTAAGTGATTATTTATGTTTGGTTATAAGAGTTGGAAGGCTTATACTGTATCTTTAA
>NC_059441.1:2334330-2351658 GCF_021028975.2 Sphaerodactylus townsendi
TCTCACTGGACACAGTGTGTCACAGACTTCCCTCTGTCTCCCGACCTCTGAAGATCCCATAATGAAACGCAAGCCTTTGATCAGGAGACAAAGATTTTCCAGAACCCGGCCACTCTGCCTTGAAAACCTAGCTCTATCAATTGAATCCAACAATGAAGGTCTTAGACAATACAATATAAATTTTTAGCTTGGATAGTGGTGGTAGGTAGAAGCCGAGGCCATGTTCTCATCTCTTTTAACAACTGGGCCACCTTGGTGTCTCTGTCAGAAGGACAGAGAAAGGACCTGTAGAAACACAAGCCAACTAGACAGAGGTTGTCCATCACCTGTCCAGCAGGAGATCTAGTTCTACTTTATCACAGCCGGAGGGAGAAAGTGAACGGCTGCACTCCAACCTAGGAGAGAAGAGGGTGAAATAGAAACAACAGTGCAGTGGGAGGCATTGCTACTTATTTATATAATTTATAAGGCAGGGTGTCAAACTTACTGACCTCCTCAGATGTTCACATATGAACTACAATTCCCATCGAGTCCCTCCCAACATGAACATTGGGTATGCTTTGTAGGGGCTGATGGGGTGTAGGTCATGAGAACATGTGGAGAACCATCAATTGTTACCTGTACCGTAAGGGGAAGGATGGCCTATAAATATAATAAAACCAGCGTGATACAGTGGTCAAGAGCGGTGGGTTCTGATCTGGAGAAGCAGGTTTGATTCCCCACTCTTCCACATGGGTGGCAGGCTCTTATCTGGTGAACTGGATTTGTTCCTCCCCCCTCCTCCACATGATGCCTGCTGGGTGAACTGGGGTTAGTCACAGTTCTTTCAGAAGTCTCAGCCCCCACCTGCCTCGCCAGGTGTCTGTTGTGGGGAGAGGAAGGGAAAGGAGTTTGCAAGCCAGTTTGAGATTCCTTCCAGGAGAGAAAGGTGGGGTAGAAATCCAAACTCTTCTTCTTCTAAATAAATATTCCACAGATCCTCCTTTGTCTTCTTTCCAGGAGCAGCAGTGGCGTAGGAGGTTAAGAGCGCGTGTATCTAATCTGGAGGAACCGTGTTTGATTCCCCACTCTGCCGCCTGAGCTGTGGAGGCTTACTGGAAATTCAGATTAGCCTGCACCACTCCCACAAACGCCAGCTGGGTGACCTTGGGCTAGTCACAGCTTCTCAGAGCTCTCTCAGCCCCACCTTCCTCCTCCTCCTCCTTTTCCTCCTCCTCCTCCTCCTCCTTCTTCTTCTTTCTTTTCCAAAACTGGTTTCCTGCCGTTACAGGGGGCCAGTTTTAGTTTAGACAGTTTTCATGCAATGTGGGACTGGTGGAATTTACTTCAGCCGGTCGCGTCATGACCACCTGTAAGCTAAGAGCACCTCAGGAGTCCCGGGTTTTCAGGTGTTACTCCAACCCAAACACCTTGGTAGGAGGTTGGGCCACCTTTGCCGGCCATTCCACAGATCCACCTGAGGAAGCTTAATATGAAAAAGCATTAGGTTGTTGATATTCCAGAATAAAATGTTCTTCCTGCTGCACCATAGGTTTTCCTTCATCCATTTATCTCTTCGTCGGCCAATTGTCTGATGCCCGTCTGGTTGTTCTTCAGAGGGACAGCCTGAAGGGGTCTTCAGAGGGGAGGACTTACCACTGTCCGAACCATTTACTCAGAGGTCCCTTCCGCACACGCAAAATAATGCGTTTTCAAACCACTTTCACAACTGCTTGCAAGTGGATTTTGCCATTCGCACAGCTTGAAAGAGCAATCGAAGCAGTTTGAGGGTGCATTGTTCTGCATGTCTTGAGAATGAGCTCCCCATTCCTTCCACCAGTGGAAGTGGGGCGATTGGAAAGTCAAGTTACAACTGACTTAAAGCGGCCTTGGGGTTTTCAAAGACAAAGGAGGAGCCGAAGCAGTTTGTCATGCAGCCTGTCTTGGTGTGTAACAACCTGAATTTCCTTGGGCGGTCTCCCCCTCCCAGTAGGTAGCCAGCAGGGTTATTCCTGCCAAGCTCAGGGTCTGCGACCTGTGGCTCTCCAGATGTTCATGGACTACAATTCCCATCAGCCCCTGCCACCATCTGGAGAGCCACAGGTTGCAGACCCCTGGCTTAGCTTCATGTGACATCCCGTAGGATTTTCAAGTGAAGAACTGAGCAGAGGTGGTTACCCCACGGCCTGCCCCTACGTAGCAACCCTGCATTCCCTTGGTGGACTTTCATCCATGCCGATCGTGCTTAGCTTCTGAGTCCTGATGAGTTCCACCTAGCCGAGATCATCCAGGTCTGGGTAACCAGAGCTGCACCTGAGTTTGATAGCCAAGCTGTGCTGATTCCCCACCTCCCTCCCAGAGTTCAGGTCACTCCACTTATTGTCAAACCCATTCTGCTAATCTTCTGACTCAACAGGCTGTCTTTGGGACTTCCCGACTGGGTCCCCGTCTCCCATGAGGGTAGCTGCAGGTGCTTCCTGATAGGCCCGGTGACCACTTCTTGTGCTAGTGGTGTGGGCACTTTGGCCTCAGATGCTATGGACTACACATTCCCATCAGCCTGCCAATTGTACTAGCAGGGGCTGATGGAAATGTAGTCCATAGCATCTGGAGTGCCAAGGACCGCCACCACAACAGCTAATAATGTCAGGAGAAGGCCTCAAGGTTCTCAGCCAGTTATATCAGACCCCTCCCCACATTTGCACACTGGATGAGAATGCTCAGGGGCTCCTAGGTAGGGAGATATACCCACTACCCGGTTTGTGAGAAGGAATGATGGATGTCCAAGCGTCAAATCCTTGGCTGCAGGAGAAGGGAAGAATGGATCTAAATTCAAGCACGCTTCTAAAAAAAATTAGTCTAGCTCAGAACATGATGCATGACTAAAATACCTCCCACGTTCGGCTTTGTGGGAGGCTGAGGAGAAAGGCAGCCAGCAGACTCTATAAAAGGAAGTGTTGTGGTTTCAAGAAGAGAGATAGGCGAGTGGGCATGGCTAAAAGAGCCGACCAGCCCAGGACTCTCAGGGGAGTAGATGTGTTGGCTTCTGGCAGCTGTCACTGGAGGGGGGAGCCGAGGCAGGGCCAGAAGGCAGCTACAACTCTAGAGGGAGGGAAGAGTTGGAAAGAAGAAGTTGGATTTATATCCCCAGCATAGCACCTGGGAGGACTCTAGAGGCTTAAAATCTCCCTCTTCCCATCCCTCCCTCACAACAAAGCTTACCCGTGGCCAGAGGTGGGTGGAGACTGAGAGAACTCCCAAAGAACTGTGGCTAGCCCTTAAAATCACCCAGCTGACATGTGTTGGGTGCACAGAAGCTAATCTAAACACAGTGCAACCTCCACAGCTCAAGTGGCAGAGTGGGGAATCAAACCTGGTCCCCCAGATTAGAGTGCACCTGCTCTTAACCATTACACCTTGATGGGGGAAGTTAAGGGTGCAAAGTGTGCCCTTAACCTCCCCCCCTCTCCAAACACTCCCCAAACCATGGTGCAGAGTGAGTGCAGCACTGCAGTGCCACGAAAGAGATAAGAACCTCCCAACTGCTCAAAGAATGGTCTTGAATCAAGATACATGGGGAAGCTAGTGATTGCCGTTGGCCAACAATTGGACGGCAGTTGCTTTGGAACCGAACACCTGCTTGCCCCAAGCTCCTGGAAGAAACCAAACAATACATGTAGCCAGGGGTGGCCAACCTATGGCGCTCCAGATGTTCACAGACTACAATTCCCATCAGCCCCTGCCAGCATGGCCAATTGGCCGTGCTGGTAGGGTCTGATGGGAATTGTAGTCTATGAACATCTGGAGCGCTATAAATTGGCCACCCCTGATAGCCTGTAAAGACCCTGAGGATCATGGCGGGTATTGGTGTCTTTACCACCCTTTCTGTCTTCTCAGTGTATCATATTCAAACCCTCCTGCACACAGAGAGATAGCCTAGCCATCCCTAGGGCTGTGTTTCCAGCACAGGAAATGCGGACAGGTTGCTCCGTTATTTATTTTCTGCATTTCATGCTCATCTCACCTATAGGGACTTGGGGCAGCACACGGACTTCTTCCCTTCTCCATTTTGTCCCATGAGATGCGGTTAGTCTGAGAGCGCGTCGACCTGGCCATCCATGAACTTCCAAGCCAAACCAGGAATTGAGACCCGGGCGGGTCTCACTGATTTCAGTCCCACCATTTACGAGGCCCGGCGTAAGCATGACACCATGCTTGCCGTGCAACACGCAGAGGCATTTCTGTGGGCTGGGCATTTTATGCGGGACTCCGCGTAGTGCAACCGGGATCTGTATGGTATGAGAATTTTGGGATAAGGAACGGTGAAAGGAAAGACATGTCCCTTTACCGCCCGACAGCCGGAGCCTGTATGTATACCTTTCACCACTGTGATTGAACGGCAAGCCGGAGTGTGATAAACAACTTAATCCATGTAATCTGCTGGAAAAGACCTTTCTCTTCCTGACGTTGAGGTGCGAGGCCAGAGATTTAGCCCACGGGATGCCGGCATAAAGGCCCAGGAGCCGATACTCACGGGGCAATTTTCGGGTAACAGGAACTGCTGGTTTCTGTTGCTTTGCAATAGCTTGAGAAATTCCACAGCAATTGGGGAAGGGAGGCAGCAGGTAAGGATTGCTCAGCAGGGACATTTTAGCTCTAGCGTCCAACCTTGCTCGAACTTCCCAGCAGTGGGCGTAGTGGCTAAGAGCGGAGTGCATTCTAATCTGGAGGAACCGGCTTTGGTCCCACCGCTCTGCCGCTTCTGAGCTGTGGAGGCTTATCTGGAAATTCAGATTAGCCTGTGCACTCCCACACATGCCAGCTGGGTGACGCTTGGGCTAGTCACAGCTTTTGAAGATCTCTCAGCTCCCACCCGCCTCACAGGGGTGTCTGTTGTGAGGGGAAAGGAACTAAGAGATTATGAAAACCCTTTGAGTCTCCTACAGGAGAGAAAGGGGGATATAAATCCAAACTCCTCCTCCTCCTCCTCTTCTTCTTCTTCTCCTCCTTCTCCCTCCTTCTCCTCCAGCACAGTTGTCAGAGCTTCGCTGGCCCTCCAGATGTTATGGACTACGGTTCCCATCATCCCTGCCAGCATCATGCAGCGGGGATGATGGAGCCGTAATCCATAACAGCTGAGGGTCAGCGAGTTATTTATATCTATGTTAAAATCTCTCATCTGGAGAGCCCTCGTAATTCTAGAGAACTTCAGGCCCCAATACAAGAGATTTCCAATGAGAACACCAGAGTTCTTCAACCCAGCTAGAGCTACGAATTTTCTGTCGAGATGTACCTGTTTGCTTCTGCTCTCGTACACTCGTGACTCCTGCTGCACCAATTTGACGTGCACTGATACCAATCCTAGAACAGACCTGGGCATTGCTCTGACCCGCTGGCCACATCCGGCCAGCGGATGACCCTGGACTGGCCCCCCCCTGCCTTCAGCGGGTGAAGCGGTAGGCGCTTTTGAAAACCCATGAGAGCTGGTTGCCCTTGGCTGCCAGCTTCTGGCGGGGCCTCTCAAAAAGCCTTCTGCCTTGGCCCGGCCTCCTCCCGTATTTTCTGTTTCTCTATGCGTATGGAAAAATAATTGTCCGCCCTGTCACAGAACCATGGTGGTGAGACTTTAGCACTCAGATGCTATGGACTACAATTCCCATCAGCCCTGCCAGCATGATCAATTGGCCATGCTGGCGAGGGCTGATGGGAATTGTAGTCCATAACATCTGGAGTGCCAAAGGTCACTCACCACCACCAATATGAATTGTCAAAGAGACTTTTCCGCAGCCGGATTCAACTGGTTGTGGTGGGTTTTCCGGGCTGTGTGGCCGGGGTCTGGTAGCTCTTGTTCCTAACGTTTCATCTGCGTCTACTGGCAGGGGCTGATGGGAATTGTAGTCCATAACATCTGGAGTGCCAAAGGTTCGCCACCACTGTCCTAGAGGTTTCATTTTTTAAAAACAATCTGTAGTTCAGTAGTATTTGCTGATCTGCTAATATTATTGGCTGCATCAGCCTAAATGGCTGGTGGTTTTCAAAAGCCCGTCTCTGTCTTTAACCTGTCAAGCTTGGCTTGCTCTTTTAAAGTTGGGGGTACTTCAGCTCATACATCCAGCCATGTCCGTGCAGTTCTGGGCTGTAGATTACCACAGCTTTACTCTGCAGTGTATCTTTATTCTTTCCTGTTCCCCCTTTAAAAACAAACCTGTATCCTCCTCCTCCTCCTCCTTCTTCATATGCACAACTCTTGTGCCTGACCATTTTCAAGCGTGCAATGTAACTGGGCTCCGGGGAGAGACCGCAGATCTCTGAAGGAACGAGCGCCGGAGGGAATCTCAGCTCTTCTTTCCGAAGCATTTCCCCAACCCAGCAGCCTCGGCAGAATCTCCCTGGAACTCCCTAAATTGCCCATCGGCAAAAAAAAAAGGAGAGGAGGGAGAGGGAAATCCCTTGCTGTCCCTGACAGCGTTTGACCCAATCAGATGAACGCCAAGTCTTGTGAGCCAAAATGTCACATCACAGCTGGGTTACTCCGTCGAAACTGAGCATGCTCGGTGCCGTGTAACACAGTAGCCGAATCTTTGCACACTGATTTCCTGGCAATTGCTTGCTGTTCGCCCTTCGTTGTCTGCTAGAGAGATCCCGGCATGGGGTTTGGAGTTGCACTAGCAATCTTAGCGTGTGATATTGCCACGCTGGAGTCCAACCTGCCTTTCTTGGGGCATCAAAGAAGGAGGAGGAGCGAATTGGTTGCATTGCTTTCTCTCCTGCAAGGGAGACCTCAAAGAACTTACAATCTCCCTTGCCCACTTCCCCTCACAACAAACACCCTGGCCAGGGTGAGGTGGGAGCTGAGAGAGGCTCTGAGAGCTGCCAGCCTTAGCCCAGGGTGGGAACCTGCGGCTCTCCCAGATGTTCAGAACCTGAATTCCCATCAGCCCCTGCCAGCATGGCCAATTGGCCATGCTGACGGAAACTGGGATGAGAATTGTAGTTCCTGGTATCCCTGGGCTCTGCAGGTTCTAACTCCTGACTAGGGAGTCACCAGCTGGTAGCGTGTTGCTGGAGTGCACAGACTAATCTGATTTAGATGATAAGCCTCCACAGCTCAGGCAGAGCTGGGAATCAAACCCGGTTCCTCCAGATTAGAATGCACCTGCTCTTAACCACGACGCCACTGCTGCTTCGGTGTTGTGCAAAGGCCCTTTTGCATTAGGAATGAGGGGGCTCTCCAGAGCTCTAGAGGGATGCATGATCCAGCATCAGGGTTTATCACTCCAGCTTTGCCCCCACTGTAGCGCTTTATTCCTCTTTCCTTCTGTAATTTTCTG
Organism: Sphaerodactylus townsendi; assembly: GCF_021028975.2. NCBI lineage: Eukaryota > Metazoa > Chordata > Lepidosauria > Squamata > Sphaerodactylidae > Sphaerodactylus > Sphaerodactylus townsendi. The sequence continues at coordinate 2,341,641 of NC_059441.1, forward strand.
GGGGGGAAAATGAGGCAAAGGAGTGTCTTCCTTCCCATTGCATCTGACGAAGTGAGCTCCATCTCTGCAAAGCTCATGCTTGAGTAATCGTTAGTTTTCAAGAGGTCACCTGAACTTCTCTGTTTGGTTTTAACCCAAGACACTTGGGTCTATCGCGTCTAGCTGAAACACTGTTGGCAGGGAAATTTCCATTCTTCAGCACTTCACTTGGTTCTTGCTTTGCTGGGCCCACTCTAGACACGCATCACATCTGAGTTTCTTCCTGCATAGTTGCAGGTACCCGTTTAGAAGAAGAAACAGTGCCTGAGTCCCTTATGGGAAAAAAACAGCTTGTGAGAGAGCCTGTACGATTTGTTCTGCGTTAAAGAGCAGTTGCACTCTAATCTGGAGAACGGGTTTACGTTCCCCGCTTCTGCCACTTGAGCTGTGTGAGCTTATCTAGTGTACCCGGATTAAGCTTGAGCACTTCAGCCCTGCGCCAGCTTGGGCTGAGTCACAGTTCTTTGGAGCTCTTGCACTCCACCCACCTCACAGAAGGGTGTTTGTTGGGGCAGGGGTGAAGGACAAGGAGATTGCTCAGCCGCTTTGAGTCTCCTGACGGGAGAGAAAGGGGGGTGCTCGTCAGAAACTCTACTCTCTTCTTCTTTATTGCAAGCCCATTGACAGGCCGTTTACCAGCCACATACACTCCACCATTACCTACATTGCAGGGTTCTTGTAAGAGATACAGTAGAGATGGGGGAGAACCACCTGTACCACCCTGAGCTTTCAGAGAAAAGACAGGGCAGCTGCAAAAATTACCCAAGCTGGGCCAGTTATTGCTATTTCAATAGCCTGGACTCTTAAATTGGTTTTACTAACTTCCACTTGGAAAAAAAATAACATAAAAGAGGAGTGGTACCAAAGTTGTGAAAATAATAAGCAAGATACCGCTGTACTAAACCTGAATTGTTTTCTTTTTTAATATATATCATTTTTTAATATCCTGGGGCCAAGTACTAAAATCCGCCTCCTAGCAGTGGCGTAGGAAGTTAAGAGCTCGTGTATCTAATCTGGAGGGAACGGGTTTGGTTTAGCTCTGCCGCCTGAGCTGTGGAGGCTCTGTCCTGGGGGGAGTCCGATTGGCTGTAACAACCCTGCGCCAGCTGGGTGACCTTGGGCCTAGTCACAGCTTCTGGTGCTCTCTCAGCCCCACCTACTCCTCAAAGTGCATTTGTTGTGAGGTGGAAGAACCAAGGAGATTGTAAGCCTTTGGGTCTCCGACCTTGGAGAGAAAGGGGATATAAATCAAACTCCTCCTCCTCTTCTCTCTTCCTCTTCTTCTTCTCTTCACTTCCTGTGGCAGGGGCCAAGAGATCCTCCTGGGATCACAACTGGCAGTCACTCAGGCAATCGGTATCACACTTACCCTGAGAAAACGGCTGACACCAGTTAAGTGAGTCCACCATTTCGGAGGTGGAGGAGGGGGAATCAAACCCAGTTCTCCAGATTAGAGTCCGCTCGTTCTGCCACCACACCGCTGTTGGCTCTCGAGAAGAAGGGCGTTTAGGGGTTTCTTGGGCAGAATCAAAACGTGCTTAAATCGATTTCACTTAGCCTGGAAGGCCAGTAGGCATGGCACAGTTCTCACCTCCAGTAGCAGGGAGTTCCAGAGTGCAGAGGCAGCAGCTAGAAAGGCTTTCCAGCCACCTCTTTTCACCTGAGACTGGAGAGGCATGTTTTGGTCTCAGCGGTCAGGCAGGTGGAGATGGGGGGCAGTTCTGCCTTTGTCCCCTTTCCTTTGTCCCCCCCCCCAGATAGCCGCAAGATAGCTACAAGCAGGGGGGCAGCCCTTCATCCCCCCTACTCTCCCAACCCAGTCATAAACTGTGCCCAGAAGCCAAATCGAGCCAGAGTGGGTAATCGTGCCCAAAGAGGCAGGCTGCCGGGCCACTTGGTCGCCTGCTCAATCAAGCCAACCTGAAGGGCAGATTCCCCAGGGACTTCTGAGCTGTTTTGCTGTAGGCATGTCAACACACTCCCACCCTCACTTACGTCAAAAGCTTAATGACCAAGGTGTTACAGGATGCAGGAACAAAGTGACAGGTGGCCGAGATCTGGGTTTGGAAAGCTTTGCTCTACGTGGCCCCATGGGCATGGAGGCCAGTGGCACGTGGGGGGGGAGCCAGGGGAAGAGAGAAGAACATACTCACTGCTTTCTGTTAAGAGATGGAGGGGGACAAAAGAAAACCCTCTGAAGCGACCCGGACCTACGCGAAGGACATGACTGTTGGTGTGGGACCTGTTATGCTCAGCTATGGCTGTGGGGTCAGCTTCAATTAGACTGGGAGACCCAGTTATGCCTTGAGTCTCTGCCTTGTGGCCAGATTAAAGGAATGTGATCTAACATTCAATTCATTGTCTATCTATCTATCTATCTATTCATTTATCTATCTATCTATCTATCTATCTATCTATCTATCTATCCCCTGTCCCATCTATCTATCTATCCTATTGCCTCTATCTATCTATCTATCTATCTATCTATCTATCTATCTATCTATCTATCTATCTCTCTATCTATCTATCTATCTATCTATCTATCTATCTACCTTCATATACCGCCCTCCCCAAAGGCTCAGGGCGGTGTCCATCAATAATAAAACAGTTTAAAACATCATATATATAATTTATCTAAAATACATAAAATATGTAAACCAGATGGCTCTCAATGCTCTTCTATTCCCCTTTTGTGAACCCACGGGCGATAGATGGTACATAGGCCGGAGTTGACATCATCCCGGCTGGCCAAGCGCCTGGCGGAACAAGTCCGCTTTTACAGGCCCTGCATGGAACTTTGTAAGTCCCTTGAAGTCCCCAATCTCACCTGGAAGCCCTGTTCCACACCAGGTGGGGAGCCCAGAGCTGCAGTTAAAAGCCCTGGCCTCGTAGAGGCCAACCGGATGTAGCAGGGCCAGGGATCGGCATGGTGGGTCCGGGCCTCCGATGAGCCGGGAGGGGCCACAGAAGGGCGTATATAGGGGGAGACGGTCCATAGATAAGCGGAGGCCAAGACCCATGACTTTTGAAGGTCAATACCAAAACTTTAAAACATGACCCTGAATTTTCGATGTCGGCAGCCAGTGTAGTTGGTATATGGGACCAGAGTGATCCGGTCCCCTAGCTGTTGCTCCAGAGAGTGAGTCTAGCACCACATTCTGTATCTGAGTTTCAATTTACTAGAATGCGTAAAGGTAAGCCCATACATAGAAGCGAGTTACAGTAGTTTAATCTAGAATTTGACCATGGCATGGATCACAGGGCAAGATTTCTTGTACAAGCGATTTCTCAGCGCCAAGCAACACCCTCTCTAAGCATGCGAAGTTTAAGCTTCTCATCATACGCCCAGAGTGATGGTGATTTGCCAGTGTGCACAGCTTTGCCCCGGACGTCTTCCCTCCGCCCACCACCGGCCTACCTAGCTTCACCTTTCCCACTGCCTCACACTCTCATTCACTCCTTTCCCCTTCCTCTGCTTCCTATCACGGCCTCCTCCTTCCTCCTCCTGCCTTCGCCAGCTTCCCCAACAACAAACAACAACAGTTTTTTCTGACTCCAGTTTGGGTAGCATTTGGACACTATAGCTGTGGCTAGTGCTGCTCTGCTTGTACCAGGCGAGGAAGAGCCAGAAGTGGATTTGTGATCAGTAAAACACATCGCCCACATCTCAGCTTGTAGAGGGCCAGGAGAACGTGCATTGCCAAGGGGTTCCACGCAGTTAATGGGAGTCTGTGCCCCACTATCAATTGCCCCCCTTCTCCCCACCAGAGGATGGAAGCTGTGGGCAAACGGCGGGAATAAGAACCTTGCACAGACCTGTTATTATATTACCCGAAGTGTTGCTAGAATTTCTTCCAAAGCGCTTATATAATATGTCGCTGTTAGGTCCATCGGGTCCCGGGGCTTTAACCTTTTGAAGCCTCCCTTCTTCCAGCATGCGTTTACTCTCCTTTGTAGTTTCAAGAAAACATAATTAAGAAGAAGCGTTAAGCAGTTACTTCCAGCTTCAAAAGGACTATAAGCTTACAGTGTGTTCTTGACTGAGCTTTCTGGAGCCACAGGCGACCTTTGCTGGTTACCAGATGGCTTAGCTCCAGGACTCGCTTACCCTGTAACCACGTTCTCAGCTGCTACGGACCCTCTTGGATGGAAGGCTGCCAAAGGCCCAGGATCTCCCCAGAAATCAAATTCTTTAGGTGGCAAGGGAGAATACAAAACTGGACTAGCCACCATTATTTAGAAAGTTAAGCCTGGACACGCCATCTTTTCTGGAGTCCACATAAGCGTTCACGTTTACACATACCCTTAGCTGGGTTGTCCATTTCAATAAAAGCAGCACAGTTTTTAGTCCTTTGGAACAGACTGTTTCAAGGGGGGGTAACTCAATATTTAGAGCTTCAATGTCTGCGCTTGAAAGGCATCTCAAAAGAAACCAAACCCGGTTTGACCCCCCCTGGATTTTTTCACTGTGACATGATAGCCCGGCCGTTGGCTGGAAGAGATCTTGGTTTCCCACTGATGCTACTGACAGCAAAGACCTGGATTATTCCATGTATAGTGCAGGAGTCTGCAAACCTATAGCTCTCCAGATGTTCCTTGGACTGCAATTCCCACATCAGCCTAATTCCCATCCAGATGTTCATGGACTACAATTCCCATCAGTCCCATCGGTTCTTGGACCTGAATTCCCATCAGCCCAATTGGCCATGCTGGCAGGGGCTGAGTGGCGTTTAGTCCATGAAGACATCTGGAAAACCACTTGGGTTGCAGACCCCTCGATGTAGTGGCTTTCCTGTCAGATGTGTCTGGAATTTCTCCCTCTGGCTTCTGCTCTCTGGATTTTTTTATTTTGGAGTTCCAGTTTCCTCTTGACATGTCTGCTGTGGAGTCAGTCTATTGGACTGTCTCCCACTTTTTAATTTCTGAAATTAAACAGCTTTGCGAGGGGGGAGGGGGTTTACAGGAGATCTTCCAAGGCAAATTTAAGTGAAACTGACAATTCCTGGATTTTTTTTTTTTTTTTGAAGGCTCCTCTTTGTGAACAAAACATGATTTGTCCCTTGGGTTCATAGCACACCCTCAAAATGAGAAACAAGGGGAGAAATCTTAGGAAGCTAACCCCTCTTGTATAAGAACAGTAAGGGAGTTTAGAACACAGGTGTCAAACTTGTGGCCCTCCAGATGTTATGGACTACAGTTCCCATCATCCCCTGCCAGCATCATCCCATCAGGGGATGATGGGAACTGTAGTCCATAACATCTGGAGGGCCGCGAGTTTGACACCTATGGGTTAGGATTTTAAGTGGATTAATGACCCCATTTTGCTTGATTGGGTGTGTTTGTGGAGCTGTGGCTAAGGGACAGAGCATCTGCTAGGCCAGGGGTCTGCAACCTGCTGCTCTCCAGAGGTTCATGGACTACAAATCCCACATCCAGCCCCTGGAGAACCGGGCGGTAAGGGTTGGGAAGAAGACCTCCACCTGAAGCCCCTGGAGAGCAGCTGCCAGTAATAATACGAGGATAACACTTGGCCTTTATGGATACATTGGGTATAGTTCAGTATGAGGCAGCTTCCGTGGTTCATGTCTTCCTGTGTGTATCATAGCAGCGCCTAATTGTCTGCTTGAGAGATGGAATTAGATGCTTACTCTGTACTATGCACGTAGAAGCCGTGGTCTGTCTGCTCTGTTCCTTACCCCCCAAACAAATTCCTTCTAAAAATGCTTAGGAGTGCCACATATCATCACCAAAGCCTGCTTGTGGTTGGTAAGCCATCTCACCGAAAGTGTTTTTGTAGTGGGCAACATGGTGCATGTGCTTCCGGACTTCCCACCTCCTCCAGAAAAGATCCTATAGACCACAGGTGTCAACATCTGGGCAGCCCTCAGATGTTATGCTGACTACAGTTCCCATCATCCCCTGCCAGCATCATGCTGGATGATAGAACTTGTAGTCCTCAGCACAACTAGAGAACTGCTTGAGGCTGGTCTATGCTACTGAAACCACAGGTGTCAAACTCGCAGCCCTCCAGATAAACCAGTTATGTTGGTTCCCATCATCCCCTGCCAGCACATCATGCTGACGGGGATGATAGAACTGTAACATGACATATGGAGAGCCGCCAGTTGATACTAATAGGCGGTTGACGCCATGTTTTCTGGCTCCTGTCCTGTAACTGTATCTGTCTGTCTGTCTCTCTAGAATGATTCCTGGGGGAAGCAGTACTCCTATGCCCTGTTCAAGGCCATGAGCCACATGTTGTGCATCGGCTATGGGCAGCAGGCCCCGGTGGGCATGTCTGATGTCTGGCTCACCATGCTGAGCATGATTGTCGGGGCCACCTGCTATGCCATGTTCATCGGTCACGCCACGGCCCTCATCCAATCTTTGGACTCCTCTCGCCGGCAGTACCAGGAGAAGGTAAGCTTTCCGCTTTGCGGAGAAGGGCAGGGAAGAGGGTTGTCGTGGAAACCTGCAAACGGGCAATTTTTTTGATCCAGAGCCCTCTCGAAGAGAAATAAGAACCCAGCCCATATGAGCATTGTTGGCGTGTCAGGTTGACACTCATCAGGAGTACAGGGGTCAACATGAGAGACAGATTGATTAAGTACATTAAATTATTGCATGACACATGGGCTTAAAAAATATCAATGCCCGGACTCATTTTTCACCAATGCAGATGTGTCTGGTAGTTTTCTTCTCTGACCAGGAGGCAACATAAGGGAAGGCCTCAGCGTCTATGCCATAGGTGTCAAACTTGCGGCCCTCCAGATGTTATGGACTACAGTTCCCATCATCCCCTGCCAGTATGATACTTTGGCAGGGGATGATAAACTAACGTCATAGCATCTGGAGGGTCAGCGCGAGTTATTTACCTGTGCTCTCTTACATTATTGCTGGCCTCTCCTTAGTAACTGGTTGGCCACTATGTACCACAGGATGCCAGACCAATTGAGAAACTGGTTTGATTCCAACAGAACTCTTCTGATATTTTTATTCTAAGAAGAGAAAGAAGTAGGGCAGTGGTGGCGAACCTTTGGCGCTCCAGATGTTATGGACTACAATTTCCAGCAGGGGCTGGTGGGGTATAGTCCATAGCTACTGGAAGATACCAAAAGGTTCGGGCCTCCTGAGAAAATAGGGTATTCTTCTTCCAAGATGGTACCCAGCATCTTCCTTTGCAGGAGGAAGCTCTGGCTCACCCGCAGATGTTTCGCATCTGGAGAATCCAAGGCACAGTCCCAGACGTGCCCAGACAAAGCAATGAGCCAGTTGTTGCAACTCACTGCGGACACTTTAAATCTAATATATGTGCATTGGGTGTAGAATGCTGTCACGGTCACAATCAATTTATGGTGACTCCATCGGGTTTTCTAGGCAAAAAGATGAGCAGATGTGGTTTGGCATTGCTTCTATCTCCTTAATGATGCTGGGCTTCTTTGGTGGTACCCCCCCTCAAGTACTAACCACGGCTTGGCTTACAGCATCTCTGTAAGGTTTTTAAGGCAAGCGAAGTTCACAGGCTGTTTGCCCTTAACGTTCTTCACATAGCCACCTTGGACTTCCTTGGTGAGTGCCACATCCAAGTACTGGCTAGTGGCGAGACCCCATGCCAACTTCATAGCATCCCCATGGGGTTTTCAAAGAGACCTTCAGAGGGATTACTAGGTCATTGCCTGTCTCTGCATGACCCTGAATGATGGTGGTGAACCTTTGGACCCCACCTCCAGATGGTATGGACTGGTTCCATCGGCCCTGCCACCATGCTGGCAGGGCTGCGGTAGCCAATCCCTAACATTTGAGAGGTATAAGGATTCACCACTACTACTAGACTTTCCTGGTGGTCTCCTATCCAAATACAAATAGAGCTAACCCTGCTTAGCTTCTGAGGTCTGACAAGATAGTGCTAATCTGGGCCATTCAGGACAGGGGTAAACCTCTATCGACTTTTTAAAAAAGACTATCCTGCATGATTGATCAGCGCCCCCTTTTTAGTCCGTCAAAAGGTATTAAACTGCGTGATCTGTGGATGAACTCCATCCTGCAATACTGCAGCAGAGCAATGAGAAAATAGGCTTACTCGTTCTTTATTTTTTGTAGAGGCTTTATCCAAAATACGCTTAAGAATGCTGTTCTTGTAAAGAGTTGTTAAAGGGCAACGAGGGCATTCTAGCGGGGCCTCGGTTGCAGCGAATTTTAAGGCAGCATTGTTCCGGCTGACGGAACAATACGAGATTGATTGGGAAAACATTTTCTCTGAATCCAGCCACCAAGCGCACTCAGGGATTTTTTAGGTCTGTTTGTTTTTTTGCAGCGCATAAAATTGTGCAGCGCGTGGGAATCGCGAAAATGCAAAGTTGCGTTTTGCTCCTTTAAAAGTTCCCCTAAATTAACCGTGGTTTGCAGAAAAAAAGAGCTTTAGAACTTGGCCGCTAAAAAACAGAAGAAGATTTTCAAGCAGCGGAGGCAAGGAGCTGGCAGAAGTGACAACCCTGGATTCACTTCTATCTGTTCTTTTGTTCTGGACAATGGAGAATCGTTCTTACATTTCGTTTGGGGCAAGCGGTGCAGTGTCAAAACTCTCACACTGGCTTAGCCAGCGGGGATCTTTCAGTTGAAAACAATCGAAGTTCTAATAATAACAAGCCCAGATAGATCATTTCTGGCTCCACTAGTTCCTTTTATATACATCCTAACAACTATTTCGTTGCAAGGGCCAGAACTTTCAAATGTCTCGGGGGCAGCACGCTGTGGCGTCTGTTGTGCAGAATGTAGGAGACAGGTTGTACGTGTGCGTGTGTTTGTCTGCGTGCTTCCTGTTTCGGAGAATGTAACGTTCGTTCCGTATTGTTGTTTCCGAATGACCCAGACTGTCCGGTTTTGTGGGGAGACCTGTGTGATTTGCTGGCTCGTGTGGCAGAGCACGTATCTTTGATGCTTCGGTGTTGTTCGACCTGCAGGGTTCCTCTCTTTGTTGTTAGCATCGCGTCAGTGAGCAAAACTTATTCGGTGCAATGTTCTGACAGGGAAGCTGAATCCGGACTCTGTGCAGGCTACAGATAGTCCATACACTGGTAAAGCTGGTGTGAAAATAGCCTTTGCGCACGAGGCGCCATCAATACATGGAGGTCTCGCATGACCAGCCATTCGCTTTTTGGAGTACTGGTTGTATCTAGAGCCCTTCGGGGGAGGGCGGTCTATAAACCCAATTAATAATAATAATAATAATAATAATAATTATTATTATTATTATTATTATTATTATTATTATTATTATTATTATTATTATTATTATTATTATTATTATTATTATTATAGAGCAGGGGTTCCCAACATTTTTGGGCCTGCAGGCACTTTTGGAATGTTGACACTGTGGTGGGTGTGGCCACAGAATGGCTGCCACAAAATGGCCGCCTCAGAAGGAGGAGCCAGCCAGAAAATGGCTGCCATGGCTTGCTTTCAGTCACAACGTGGAGACCTTGGTGATATGGTGGCAGCTGCTACCCAAGCAATGTTTGTAAAACATCTGCACAGCCAATCACGTCTCCAGTTACTCATCAGATGAGGCAAGGTCTCTTCTGGCCCCACCCGTTTCTCAAAACACTTGAGGAGCACCAAAAAAGGTGTGATGGTTGTCATAGTGACTGGAAACCACATTGTGGACCTTGACTTAGAGCTTGTTCATCTGCATGACTCTTTCCTGAGCAATAATGACACTAGCTCCACGAGACTTACTGGCCAAAGGTACCCAGTAAATAGCGACTTTAAGAGTCTTAGAGTGCGGGTTTCCCCAGTCTTACACTGACACTGATGGGCAAATACAATAAAGAAAAAACTAGGCCAAGGGGACAGTCGCTTTGTTTTTCCTTTGTAGTGTTTACGCTGCACCCCGTGTTGGTTTTGTAGTCAAATACGATAAAAGGTTCCTTCCTTCCTTCCTTCCTTCCTTCCTTCCTTCCTTCCTTCCTTCCTTCCTTCC
>NC_059441.1:2351749-2359249 GCF_021028975.2 Sphaerodactylus townsendi
ATAGATAGATAGATAGATAGATAGATAGATAGATAGATAGATAGATAGATAAAATCGCCTTCTTCATTCAGGGGCTGATCCAACATTTGTTAGAGGGTGGAGACAAAAAAAAAGCTGAGGGTAGAGATTCTCACCTATCTGCATGGATTAATTGAAGATTGACACTAAGAGGGTGTATGTTTGGCTAGAAGACTAGACAGCTGCCAAGCACGACTGTCGGCATCGCCAGCACGAGCGCCAACAAAGCAGCTAGCCAATGCAAAACAGGCAAACAGCTTGTTATGTGGTTAGTCAGGCAACTCTCTGCCAAAATGTTCAGGAAATGTGCCCCTCCAAGATAATGTTTTGAAAGAGAGGCGATGTATTTATTCCTTGAGAGGAAAGAGACCAGGGGATGATGGGAACTGTAGTCCGTAACATCTGGAGGGCCGCGAGTTTGACACCTGCGCACGCGTAATCCGAAGGTACATTGTAAATCTGAGATGTCCCCAGAAGGCCTGGCAAAGCTAGTGCTGTCCGCCCCTCAGCCACGTCAGTAAAGCCGACAACCAGGGTGCCCTGTCAGATGCCTGGATTTGCTTAAGAAGAAGAAGAAGGAGAAGAAGAAGGAGGAGGAGGAGGAGGAGGAGGAGGAGGAGGAGGAGAAGAAGAAGAAGAAGAAGAAGAAGAAGAAGAAGAAGAAGAGGAAGAGGAGGAGGAGGAGGAGGAGTTTGGATTTATATCCCCCCTTTCTCTCCTGCAGGAGACTCAAAGGGGCTGACAATCTCCTTGCCCTTCCCCCCTCACAACAAACACCCTGTGAGGTAGGTGGGGCTGAGAGAGCTCCGAGAAGCTGTGACTAGCCCAAGGTCACCCAGCTGGCATGTGTGGGAGTGCCCAGGCTAATCTGAATTCCCCAGATAAGCCTCCACAGCTCAGGCGGCAGAGCTGGAAATCAAACCTGGTTCCTCCAGATTAGATACACGAGCTGTTAACCTCCTACGCCACTGCTGCTCACGTTGACCAATGCAGAAGACAGGACCCATCCCAAGACACTTTTGACTTGATAACAGCCCTAAGGAATCTGAAAGGTGCCCCCCTGTTGCACCTGGTGCTCCTAAGAACCCTGCTGCGTCCCTTCCTTGCCCTTCTGAAGAACCTCTACATGCCCAGCCCAACTTGTAGAGTTGCCAACTCCAGGCTAGAAATGTCTGGGGATCTGGGAGGCGGAGCCTAAAGAGGGTGGGGTTGGGGAAAGGAGGGATTTCTGTTGAAATAATGTCAGACCGACACACTCCAAATCAGCCCCGTTTTCCAGCAGATCTGATCTCTGTTGTCTGGAGCTCGATCTGGAAGCCGGCACCCCTACAAAAACGGCAAAGATCTGTTCTCTGGGCACGCAGCCAGCTGGCTCTCGTAAAGCTTGATTGTGTTGGTATGAAGAAGGCAGGGGAATTAATAACAATCGAAGGATGTCGCCCTCTGCAGAATTTCCATTTCTTTCTAGCTACGTGTGTTTGCTTCTCCCCTGCTATCCCCGGCAAGCCCTCCACCCGAACGCATTCACAGGGAGAAGAAACAGCTGATCGCGGTCAGCCCACGCCTCTGCTCTTCAGGGATGTAGCACAAGCAAGTGCCTCTGTCCATCTTTGCTGATGCTGCATTGTACTCAAGGGCAGGCCTGCTGCGTCATCTGCGGTGACTCCGGCTCAACCGCTACGGAAGGAACCCGGGCTCGGGCTGCCAGACTGATTGCAAATTTCCACACTCACGCGGTGGCAGCTGGCGCAGGAGGCGGGGGATGCCAGTCTGTAAAAGCTGGGCTGTGGCAAAAACTGCTCCAGTGGTCTGAAGCGAACAATTTTCAATTATCTCCCTTCTTCGCAGGTGAGCTAGTCAATGGAAGGCTTTGAAAAACTGACTGTTGCTATGCTCCCGAGTCAGGTGGGACAGCCGGAGTCTGCAGCACGGGAGCGGAAACATTTGATTTTTGCAAAAGGAAGGCGCTGCAGGAATATAGGCTGAGGATGCACCCGGCTGAGAATGAGCACAGGTGAAGCGACCCTCTAAAGAAAGAATTTCCTGACCTCTGTCTGGTTCCAGTTAGCAGAATTAAGGGCTTTCTTAACGTCTGTTTGAGCAGAGACCTATTCCTATATAGCAGTGGTGGCAAAACTATGGCACGGGTGCCAGAGGTGGCACTCAGAGCCCTCTCTGTGGGCACGCGTGCACAGCGTTCGTCATGTGATAATAGGGTAATTATTTCAGGGAGATTATTAGCATTAAACCGAAGACCTAGTTTTGGGGAAGCAGTGTAGGTAACCCTGTTAAGCGCTGTTAAACCCTACTGATTTTCATGGGAAGAACCAAAGCATGATCCTTTACCTGGGAGGAAGCTCGGTTGCTGGCAATGGGGCTTGCTTCTGAGTAAACCCTCCTAGGGGCGTGATTCACCCGTTGGAAGAGTTGCACGGTTGCTTCAAAGCAAAGCCACCGACTACCACCAAGCTTACTCCCGAGTAACGCGCGACTTGGAGCCAGCTGTTTTTTCTAAACTAAAAGTATTCAGGTTAAATTGCCGTGTTGGCACTTTGCGATAAATAAGTGGGTTTTGGATTGCAGTTTGGGCACTCGGCCTCGAAAAGGTTCGCCATCGCTGCTATATAGGTTGAGAACAACATTTCCTGTAAGCTGCATGCATGCGCAGCGCAGTTTCCGCACATGTAGAAATAATTCACTTTCGATCCACTTTCAATGCACTTTGAAGCTGGATTTCACTGTACGGGATAGCAAAATCCACTTTCAAACAGTTGTGAAAGTGGATTGAATGTGCATAATTCTGCATGTGCGGAAGGGGCCCATATTGGAACCAGGCCAATGGCAAAACACAAACCAGCAAAAAATCCAAAGTCACATACATGTTACAGGGGTCAGTGCTATCAGTCACAGACCAGGAAAGGGATTTGGGCGTCTTAGTTGATAGTTCCATGGGAATGTCAACTCAATGCATGGCAGCTGTGAAAAAGGCAAACTCTATGCTGGGGATCATTAGGAAAGGAATTGATAATAAAACTGCAAGGATTGTCATGCCCTTGTATAAAGCCGTGGTGCGACCGCACTTGGAGTACTGTGTCCAGTTCTGGTCGCCACATCTCAAAAAGGATATCGAAGAGATAGAAAAAGTGCAGAGAAGGGCAACGAGGTTGATTGAGGGACTAGAGCGCCTTCCTTATGAGGAAAGGCTGCAGCGTTTGGGACTCTTTAGTTTGGAGAGGAGACGTCTGAGGGGGGATAGGATTATAAAATTGTGCATGGGGTGGAAAATGTCAACAGAGAGAAATTTTTCTCTCTTTCTCACAATACTAGAACCAGGGGGCATCCATTGAAAATGCTGGGGGGAAGAATTAGGACTAATAAAAGGAAACACTTCTTCACGCAACGTGGGATTGGTGTTTGGAATATGCTGCCACAGGAGGTGGTGATGGCCACTAACCTGGATAGCTTTAAAAGGGGCTTGGACAGATTTATGGAGGAGAAGTCGATCTATGGCTACCAATCTTGATCCTCCTTGAACTCAGATTGCAAATGCCTTAGCAGACCAGGTGCTCAGGAGCAGCAGAAGGCCATTGCTTTCACATCCTGCACGTGAGCTCCCAAAGGCACCTGGTGGGCCACTGTGAGTAGCAGAGTGCTGGACTAGATGGACTCTGGTCTGATCCAGCTGGCTTGTTCTTATGTTCTTATGTTCTAAACCACCTCTGAACTTCTCTTGCCTTGAAAACCCTGCAGGGTCACCAGAAGTCGGCTGTGACTTGACGGCAAAAAAGAGACCTTCCCTGTTTTCACCTGATGTGTCAAGGATACTGGCTTACCTGTAGTCCCATAGCGGTCGTGGTTTTCTTATATTGTCTCTTGATTTCTAGCATTTCAAATATAGAGAGGTGCAATATTAACACTTCCAGTGAAAGGAAGTTACTGGGATGGGCTGTGGTAATTTTAAAGCAGTGGTGGCGAACCTTTGGCACTCCAGATGTTATGGACTGCAATTCCCATCAGCCCCTGCCAGCATGGCCAATTGGACATGCTGGAAGGGGCTGATGGGAATTGTAGTCCATAACATCTGGAGTGCCAAAGGTTCGCCACCACGGTTTTAAAGAAATGCTCCAAAGCAGTTTCCCAGAATTGGCAAAATGGTGCGTTGTGGATTTGGGGGGAGGGGGAGGGGGAGGGGGGTTCTTGCAGGGAGCGGTTCAAAGCTGACCAAATTGTCTGTTTTGCATCAAAAAAAATATTCTGCCCGCAAAGAAAATTTCAGCTTAGCCTCAGAGCCTTGTGCTGACAAACGGAGGCGTTTAAATCTCTGGTCGAAAGCTTCCGCGAACGCAACTGACGATTCCCTGGAGAGGCAGGGAGAGATTCCTGCTGAGCCGAAAATTAACACCGCAAATGAACGAGAACAGTTCATCGACTGCAAGATGGGAGCTGGCACCTGATCCCCTGTCTCCCAAAGGGGACTTCCAATTCAGGCTCCCAAAAGATGCCCATCTGGAAAAAAAAAAGCTTTCCAGGATGCTTCAGCTGTGCGTGAAGAAATACGATCAGGGAAATCCATCTTCAAGACCCCAGCAAGACAAGGAGTTCGGCCCCGACCAAGTTGCTACATCGATTTGTACTTTATATATATATTTTTAAAAACGAGGTTAAGTGGAATTCATTAATCTGGCAAACTAGATAATTACGTGTCCCCGAAAAAGGTCTCTGAAACAGCTCTTTTCACAGCGGTGCTCTGAAAATAACTCCAGCAATATGGCTCTCGCCCATTAAAGCCTTCACACATCCCGGCACCCGAGTTCGGAAGCGAAGCCGAGACATCCGTGCGGAGAACAGGAAAGGGCTGGAGTTGCCGTTTCGTTGGGCCCCACCTGGACGCAAAACCAGCTCCTTGGAAAGTCGGCGCGATGTCACCGAATGTTCATGAACATTCCAGTGACTCAAGGATTAAAACTTCAGCATTTTGCTCCTGTGACAGTTCATCTAGCATTAAAAAGAGCTAGCTTTTTTAAAGCAAGCAAAAGATTGGGGGGAGGGGGTACAAAGGAAGGGAAGACAGGGAAGCTCAGAGGAAGGGAGCAGTGAAACAGAAGGAACATAAGAACATAAGAACAAGCCAGCTGGATCAGACCAGAGTCCATCTAGTCCAGCTCTCTGCTACTCGCAGTGGCCCACCAGGTGCCTTTGGGAGCTCACATGCAGGAGGTGAAAGCAATGGAAAGGAATAGGTGCAAGGTAGCTGCTATTCAAGCTGCACATGAAGCTCAAAACCAGACAACTAACGAGACTCCCAGATCCTAGCCTGATATGACCCATAGAGAATTGCAATGCAAGGCTTTAAAGCCTCGTAAATCCATGGAAGTAGATTCAGGCAGTGGTGGAGCTACAAGGGGACAGGGGGTGCACCGTGTACTGGGCGCACACCTGGGGGGGTGGAAAATTACCCCCAGGCCCCTTTGCCCTGCGGCGCCCCGTTGCTGCGCCCCCCCTTCTCCCCTTCCCACACTTACCTTAGTTTCTTTCCTTTTCCTAGAACTTTTTCAGGCTGAAAAAAGGCCTGTTCACAGTACAGGCTAAAAGCAGCCTGAGGAACTACAGTTCCCAGGAGACCTTGGGGCTCACAAGGTCTCCTGGGAGGTATAGTTCCCATCAGGCCATTTTTACCCCTGAACTGAGGCCTTTTTTTCCGCCTGAAAAAGTTCTAGGAAAAGGAAAGGAACTAAGGAAAGGGGGGAAGGGGGTTCCACCGGGGGGGGGGGATACAAACTGACCGGGCGCAGTTTGGCCCAGCTATGCCTCTGGATTCAGGGGAGGGGAGGGTTTAGGGAGGGGAGGAGGGTCTCAGCTTGGTATAATGCCGTGGACTCCACCCTCCAAAGTTGCCATTTTCTCCCAGGGAACTGATCTCTGCCGCCTGGAGATGATTTGTCATTCCAGCGGCTCCCCAGACCACACCGGGAGATTGGCAACCCAACTCCTCTGCCAGTTAATGTTCCTCTCTCCCGTTGCATGCCTGACCCTCCGAGGGGCAAACTGGAAAAGAACCAGCAAAATAACTGTGATTAGATTTCACAGGTTGGTGGGTTTTTTTTTGCAAAGCTAATTAGCAGGCCTGCTTTGACAATCGGCAAGAGGGCGCTGGGGGGAGAGGACTGCGCTCCTCGAACCAGTCGCCGCTTGCTCTTCTCTCCACTCCCTTGCTACCCTGGGAGGGTACACTCCTCCTCCTCAGCCTAAGTCTAGGATGTCTCTCTTGCAACACCACATATTGAACAAAACAACCTCCCAGAGGAGATGAAAAGAGCTCCTTTCCCACTGTCTGTAATAGAAAGAAAAGGTATCTAAGGCTGACATGACAACCCCAGGTGAGGTCTGGAGATATCCCGAAATTACAACTGATCTCCAAGCTATACAGATCAGTTCCTCTGATGAAGATGGCAGAAGGAGGAGGAGGAGTTTGGATTTATACTCCAACTTTCTCTCCTGTAAGGAGACTCAAGGTGGCTTACAAGTTCCTTTCCCTTCCTTCCCCCCACAAGAGACATCTTGTGAGATAGGTGGGGCTGAGAGAGTTCTGAAAGAACTGTGACTAGCCCAAGGTCACCCAGCAGGAACATAGGAGTGTGGAAAAACCTCTGGTTCACCAGATAAGCCTCAGCTACTCAGGTAGGGGGAATCAAACCCGGTTCTCCAGATTAGAATCCACCTGCTCTTAACCACTACACCACGCTGGCTCTCATGTTGGCTTTGGAGAGTGAACCCTTTGGCACTATATACCCAACTGAAGTTCCTCCCTTTCCATCCCCTCTCCTTCTCAGGTTCCACCTCCAAAATGTCAGGAATCTCCAAATCTATAGTCAGCAAGCGTAATAACACTAGTCCCCTATGGGGACGGAGGAAGCAAAAATGTTTGGGGGGGGGGGTGGGGGGGGGGGGGGGTGGCGGAAGGGGTGGGGGAGGGGGGGGGGGGGGGTGGTGGGGGGCCTGGGTAGGGGGGGGGGGGGGTGGGGGGGGGGGGGGGTGGGGGGGGGGGGGGGTGGGGGGGGGGGGGGGTGGGGGGGGGGGGGGGTGGGGGGGGGGGGGGGTGGGGGGGGGGGGGGGTGGGGGGGGGGGGGGGTGGGGGGGGGGGGGGGTGGGGGGGGGGGGGGGTGGGGGGGGGGGGGGGTGGGGGGGGGGGGGGGTGGGGGGGGGGGGGGGTGGGGGGGGGGGGGGGTGGGGGGGGGGGGGGGTGGGGGGGGGGGGGGGTGGGGGGGGGGGGGGGTGGGGGGGGGGGGGGGTGGGGGGGGGGGGGGGTGGGGGGGGGGGGGGGTGGGGGGGGGGGGGGGTGGGGGGGGGGGGGGGTGGGGGGGGGGGGGGGTGGGGGGGGGGGGGGGTGGGGGGGGGGGGGGGTGGGGGGGGGGGGGGGTGGGGGGGGGGGGGGGTGGGGGGGGGGGGGGGTGGGGGGGGGGGGGGGTGGGGGGGGGGGGGGGT
>NC_059441.1:2361749-2368540 GCF_021028975.2 Sphaerodactylus townsendi
AGGAAGGAAGGAAGGAAGGAAGGAAGGAAGGAAGGAAGGAAGGAAGGAAGACCCACCACCAGAATAAATAGTACATTGATCACAGGCAGTTGAGGACTTCCGAAGTCAGCACTTGGAACTGTGTTGGAAACAAAATGGAGTCTTGTCCAGCAGCTACTGAAGAACAGCTGGGCAAAGCATGTATCGCCAATCCCCACAATTCTAGCCAATAAACACCTCCTCCCCTTGCAATAGCATTACAAGGAAGACATGAAATTTGAACTTCTTAACATGTCTTATACTGAGACAGATCCTTGGTTTATCAAGGTCAGTACCACCTGCTCTGACGGGCACCACTTCCTTAGGGTCTTGAGCGCTTTCGCACGACTCTCTCCCTGATCCTTTAAACTGGCAATGGCGGGAATAGAACTGGCTGCCTTGTGCATACAAAGCAGATGCTCTGCCAACTCCTCCCCAGCCCGCTCTGAGCTCCACATAAACTTCCACCCGGTTCCACCCCTCCCTTTAATCATCACTTGCCTAAATCAAACGCTGATCGGGGTTTTTTTGCCGCAGTCTCTGTTCCTACTGCCCCGGGCTATCCATTCTCTCTCATCAACTTCCCCCATTGAGAAATATAACATTAAATTCAAATTGTAGCCACGAGGCACTTGTGAAAAGCATTTCGTCTCTTTCCTGCACGCCGAGCTCCGCGGCGTCGCTATGGAACTGCTCAAATATTTGACTTCGCTTTATCGTTCATTATGTAACTCCCATTTCTACATTATTCTTTTTAGAAATTAGGTGTTTTCATCAGCCGGGCGGAAAACCCTCGATTTCTGCGACGGCGTGAAAACGTCCTGAGGGGAAACGAATAAAATAAAAACTCATGATTTTTTTAAAGAAGGTAGCAAAAGAATAACGCTTTCCTTACCATTTGCATTTTCCCCCTGCTTGGTTTATTCCTTTCTAGTTATTACATTACTGAATCGAATTGATTAGACTGAAAGCCTTCAAGCAGGTCGTCTTAAGAAGAAGAAGAAGAGTTTGGATTTATATCCCCCCTTTCTCTCCTGCAGCAGACACAAAGGGGCTTTCAATCTCCCTTGCCCTTCCCCTCACACAACAAACACCCTGTGAGGTGGGTGGGGCTGAGAGAGCTCCGAGAAGCTGTGGCTAGCCCAAAGGTCACCCGGGCCAGGCGTGTGTGGGAGTGTACAGGCTAATCTGAATTCCCCAGATAAGCCTCCACAGCTCAAGTGACAGAAGCGGGGAATCAAACCCGGTTCCTCCAGATTAGATACACACGAGCTCTTAACCTCCCATACCACTGCTGCTTAACTATTTCTTTGGACGGCGCTTCCTTTATTTGGGGGAAATGAAATTGGATTTCCCCCAACCAAAAAAAGATTACATATCTAAGGCTAAGAAGTACATTTTTATCTACCCCCCCCCCCCCTTCCTCCCCCCAAAGCACAGCTCCCCCTGGCTTTCCCTCACCTCTGTGCATTCCATGTTGCTTCTAAAATCCAGCCAAACCAGCTCTAAGAATTGCTTCCGGGAAGAAGAAGAGGGAGGAGGAGGGAGGAGAAGAGGAAGAAAAGTTTGGATTTTTATCCCCCCTTTCTCTCCTGCAGGAGACTCAAAGGGAGCTGACAATCTGCGTGCCCTTCCCCCCTCACAACAAACACCCTGTGAGGTAGGTGGGAGCTGAGAGAGCTCCAAGAAGCTGTGACTAGCCCAAGGTCACCCAGCTGGCATGTGTGGGAGTACATGGGCTAATCTGAATTCCCCAGAGAGGGCTTCTGCAAAGCTCAGGCGGCAGAGCTGGGAATCAAACCAGGTTCCTCCAGATTAGATACACGAGCTCTTAACCTCTTACAGAGAGGAGGAGGGTTTGGATTTGCCCACCTTTCTCTCCTGCAAGTAGACTCAAAAGGGCTTACAAACTCCTTTCCCTTCCTCTCCCCACAACGGGCACACCTGGTGAGAGGTAGGTGGGAGTGAGAAGAGTTCAGAGAGAACTAGTCCCAGGTCACCTGGCAGACTTTATGTGGAGTAGTGGGAAATGGACAAATCCAGTTCACCGGATAAGAGTCTGCGGCTTATGTGAAGAAGTGGGGAATCAGAACCGGTTCTCCAAATTAGAGTCCACCTGCTCTCTAGCGCTGCACCATGTAGGCTCCAGAAGGGAGTGCTACTTTGCATGGTAGGGTTGCTAGCGCTTCCTTTCATGGTAGAGTTGCCAACCTCCAGTTCCATGGACTGAGAATGTCACAACAACATTAACTGTGTATTTTCTATGGCTTTCTCAGGGTCTCAAACAGAGAAGGTCTTCCCCAGTGGCTGCTAGCAACGCATGCCTGGAATCCGAGCCTTCTACGTTCTAAGCAGGTTCTCTACCACCAAAGGAAATATTAATTTTGCAAGGCTTAAGAGCGTAAGGCGATCCCTGCTGCGTCAGACCGATTGTTTCATCTAGTAGTCCAGCATCCTGACTCTCAAAAGTTCTACTGGAGATGCAACAGCCATCTCATAGAGGCCCAGGCCTTCCGTGATATTCACATGGCACTAAAAGCCCTAGGAAATCCTGCGGCCATCCTTCCCTCTTCTGGGGAACTTCTAAGTCCTTAGGGCCGTTGTGGCCGAACATTAGGCACTCCAGATGTGTTATGGACCCTATGGACCTTGGGCTGAGATCACAGTGGTAGTGAACCAGAGGTGCATGCCAGAGGTGGCACTCAGGAGCCTAACTTTGTGGAGCACGTGCACCCATCATTCCAGTTTGAACTGTCGGCAGTGGCGTAACGCCAAGGGGACAAGGAGGTGTGCAATGCACTAGGCACGCGCCCCTGTGGGGAGTGTGGAGAGAGGGCGTGATGGAGAGTGGCAGGGGAGCATTTAAAGGTGTTCCATAGCAGGGCGGGGACGTGGCAGGGGCACAGGGTGCACTGCGTGCCCTGGATGCAGTTTCCCCTTGCTCCGCCCCTGGCACTTTCGGTCTCCAAAAGGTTAGCCCGTCACTGGCCTAGGCTGATGGCTTATAGCCCATCAAGAGTACACAACATTATCATTGAATGCCCACCCCCCAGCCAAAAAACCTAAAGCTTAAACAAATAAGAATACAAAAACAGCATTCCAGACGAGGCGGCCTTGGAGGTTAACACATAAGCGTGCACCCAACTCTCAGACTTAGGCACACGTTTCAGTTAGAGCAGGGGTCCATAACCTGCAGCTCTTCAGATGTTCATGAACTTCTAATTCCCCATCAGCCCCTGTCAGCATGATGAATTGGCCATGCTGGCAGGGGCTGATGGGAAAGGCTGTAATACATAAACATCTGGAGTATAAGGTTACGCCACCACTGTCCTAGTCCAACATCTTATTTTTTGGTATTTGCTGCTAGAAGTTTCCTGCCAATTGGCCATGCTGGCAGGGGCTGATGGGAATTGTAGTCCATAACATCTGGAGTGCCAAAGGTTCGCCACCACTGCCATAGGGTGACCGCCACCACTGAAAATCAAGAAGCTCTGCTAGGAAGCCAACAGTCAGAACAGAAGGAAACTTCTAGGAGCAACACCAAAAATAACGCATTCACTTATGCCCTTCCGTTAATCCATTCAATTGTCCCCTTAATAACTGAAGCCTTATCTTGCTGCCTTTTTTGAACCAACTCCAATACACAAGTATGTTTTTCAGCACTCGGCACTTGCGACATAAATCCAAATCCCTGATCCTACTAAAAAGTTGTAGGATTTCCTGGTATGTTTGGGAATTCGGACTTAAATGAGAAAACCCACCCATCAAAAAAGCCTGGCTCAAAAATACGCTACTCCGACTCCTATTCCGAGCAGCAGTGGCGTAGGAGGTTAAGAGCTCGTGTATCTAATCTGGAGGAACCGGGTTTGATTCCCAGCTCTGCCGCCTGAGCTGTGGAGGCTTCTCTGGGGAACTAGATTAGCCTGTACACTCCCACACACACCAGCTAGGTGACCTTGGGCTAGTCACAGCTTCTCGGAGCTCTCTCAGCCCCACCCACCTCACAGGGTGTTTGTTGTGAGGGGGGAAGGGCAAGGAGATTGTAAGGCCCTTTGAGTCTCCTGCAGGAGAGAAAGGGGGGATATAAATCCAAACTCTTCTTCTTTTTATTCCATTTGCATCCGGAGGAGGAGGAGGAGGGTTTATATCTCCCCTTTCTCTCCTATAGGAGACTCAAGGGGCTTACAAACTCTTTTCCCTTCCCTCCTCACAACAAACACCGAGGTGGGTGGGGCTGAGAGAGCGCCAAAGAACTGTGACTAGCCCAAGGTCACCCAGCTGGCATATGTCAGAGTGCCCAAGCTAATCTGGTTCCCCAGATAAGCCTCCAACACTCAAGTGGCAGAGCGGGGGATCAAACCCGGTTCTCCAGACTAGAGTGCACCTGCTCTTAACCACTACACCCCGCTGGCTCTTTACACCACTCTCTCCTAACCACTACATCACGCAGCCCGAGAGAAGGCCGGCCACCCCACATTTGCTCACCTCTTCCCACTGATGGATGTAGCGGATGAGCCTGGAAAGTCTCAGGAGGCGCAAAAGGCTGAGAATTTTGGTGAAGCGGACGATCCGCAGGGCCCGGGCCGTCTTGTAAACCTCCGAATCGATCCGGGTTTCCACGATCAGGAAAATATAGTCTACCGGAATGGAGGAGATAAAATCCACCACGAACCAGCTCTTGAGGTACTTCATCTTAATCCGCTGCGGGTCGAGGATGATCTCCGTGTTGTCCTCCACCACGATCCCCGTGCGGAAGTTGAGGACGAGGTCGATGAGGAAGAACGTGTCCGAGACCACGTTGAAAACTATCCACGGCGTGGTGTTCTCGTCCTTGAAAAAGGTAATGCCCACGGGGATGATGATCAAGTTCCCGACCATTAGGAGCAGCATCGTCAAGTCCCAATAAAACCTGGTTGGCAAAACAGAGGCAAGGAAAATGAGGCAGGGAAACCCAGGTGGAATCTAACCCCGTGGCTCTCAAACTTCTAAAGCGCGACCTGCTCCGAAAATTACTCTGCTTTTCAAAGACCAAAGGCAACTTTATCATAGTTTCTCCCTCCATGACATAAATTATAAGGCTCTCATCTCAGTTCAAACTGAATAAGTTTTTTTCATTTTTAATATTTATAGATATAGAAGAGTTTGGATTTATATCCCCCCTTTCTCTCCTGCAGGAGACTCAAAGGGGCTGACAATCTCCTTGCCCTTCCCCCCTCGCAACAAACACCCTGTGAGGTGGGTGGGGCTGAGAGAGCTCCGAGAAGCTGTGACTAGCCCAAGATCACCCAGCTGGCGTGTGTTGGAGTGCACAGGCTGATCTGAATTCCCCAGATAAGCCTCCACAGCTCAGGCAACTGAGCGGGGAATCAAACCCGGTTCCTCCAGATTAGAATGCACCTGTGCTTAACCACTACGCCACTGCTGCTCTTATATACAGCAGCAATCCTCAATGTGGTACCTGTGAGCGAGACGGCCTCCATCAACACCTTTCTCCGTGCCCACCAAACACTTGCAGAAAGTTGACTGGGTTAGGTGAGGCTTTTGCCAAACCAGGTTTCTGATTGGCCGTTGGAGATCTGATCGTGCAGATGTTTAAAATGTTGTTTTGGCAGAAACATCTGCCCGCACAGCACCAAGATCTTTATGGTGTGACCAAAGGTAAGCCATGGCAGTCATTTTGGGCCTGAATCTGCCTCCTGCAACCGCAATTTTGTGGCAGACACTTCGCGGCTGCATGCACTAGGCTCAAAAAGTTTGGCGACCCTCCACCCCATAACATACAGAATCACTGAGCAACAGGTTATATTTTACTGTCACTTTGCATGTTATGCAAAGGCCTCTGCTCTGCTGGTTCCATCACCTTCCTCCTGACCACACACACCTGTAAGAGAGGCCCCTTCCGCACACGCGGAATAATGCACTTTCAATCCACTTCCAATCCACTTTGCAGCTGGGTTTTACTGTGTGGAATTGCAAAATCCGCTTGCAAACAACTGTCGAAGTGGATTGAAAGTGCTTTGTTCTGCATGTGCGGAAGGGGACAGAGCCTCGATCGGCTTTTGTATCCTGACCCACAGTATGGAGAACCACCATAGAACATGGGTTGCATTTGGACCCAGAAGAATGCTGAGTTCTAGCATATAGCATGGCTAACAGATGAGGGACCAGGGGTTGTCGTACAGAGTCACTGCTCACAGAAGTTTGAGCCTCTATAAAAGCCCAGATATTTCATAGCTTATCTGACCACATCAACATTACGATATTGTGAAATAATGAGTTTTGGCCTCTTAAAATCACATTGATTTCCCCTCATATTAATCTGACGTCCAGGCAGCGGACTACATCGATCTACACATGACAGAACTTTGGGAAAATTAAATTTCTTGTGTGTTGAACACACTGTCAAATGGATGCTGAGTTGTAATTTAGCTCCACCGCTTAATTCTCCAAGAAGAGTGTGTCAGATCAATGGAAATGAGTTTAAATCATTAGTTGTGGTGGAAGTCTATGATATACCTACATCATTACTGGCTATAGCCACTCAATTATTTCTCTTACAGAGGGTGTAAGATCTGTATAGCATTGCTTTCAAATGACCAGATCAACATGGATGCAGAAGCTTTACAAATAGAAGACATACATCAAAAATAATATCAAAGGATGTTTGTGAAGTTCTCAGTTTCACTTCTGAATTTGCTATGTCTACTCACTGGAATGACTGAAGAAGAAGAAGAAGAAGAAGAAGAAGAAGAAGAAGAAGAAGAAGAAGAAGA
>NC_059441.1:2368640-2384275 GCF_021028975.2 Sphaerodactylus townsendi
TGTGTGCAGGTATATATAGACTACTTCCGGGTTGGGGAACACCAACAGAATAAAAATGGCCCAGTGACTCATTTGTCTGACTCAGGGCAGCCGCCAGCCTTTGACCAGTACCCCTAAAGCTGCTTGAACTGCCATGAAGATGATGAGAGGTTGAAGCTACTGTTTTACCACAGTCTAGTTACTCTTTCTCTCTTTCAAAGTGCAGAAGCTCAGCAGCTAGGACACAATATTTTTGGTCCTGTACATTCATTATTTAATTAACAAAAGGGTTTCTAGTGGTGGGAGTAAAAAAGCCTGGTCTTGGCAGGATGCCTCTCTGATAGATCTTTGTGTTGTAGGGTTCTTTTCCTCCAAGGTCACGCAGATTGATGATGATGCCTTAAAATGCATTTTGGAGGCTGCTGTTAGTGACCTTGAAGGGAGCTGTGCTGTTCTTCCTGAAGGATATGTCTGTTAAGCATGCTTATGGAAATCAGGGCTTTCCACTGATTACATTTTATGTAGTCAGTCAACTATTGCAGTGACCTGCTACATGCTGTCAAGCATTTAAAGGTGCGGAATAAATTGTTTGGTAGCAAAGTGACAGCCTGACATGAAGAAAGAAAAAAAAATTTTGCCCTACTTCTACATAAAAGCCTTTTGCAATAACCCAACATTTTTTTCGCTTGTGATAACCTAACGCTAGAAAAAGATCAAAACTATATGTTTTCAGAATGGAATAATGTTCCCATTAACTGTATCCCTACTGATCAGAATCAACTGCAAACAGTGGGGCTTCTTGCTGGCCTTGATCAATAATAAATGTAATTGTGTAACTAGGGCCCGTGAGACCCAGGTTCAAATCCCCAGTGTGCCATAAATCTTACTTTTTACTAGGAAAACTTGGGCCTCTTTGTTTCTCCCACCTTCTCTCCTCCCTAACCCACCTCACAAGGGTGTTGGGAGTGATACAGCAGTGGAAGGGAGAATGGTATGCATTGTCCTGAGCTTCTTGGATGGATGAGATAGAAATGAATGACTTGCAGGAAAACTCCTGTGTCTTGTCTCCTGTAAGTTGTCCAATGGCTCCCAGTTATGCATTATGTCTGGAAAGAGTGGGAGTGAGACTGTGTCAAAGCAATTTTGACCATGAGAACTAGCTCTGGTGTCTGTAGTAGTAACTATGGAAATACAAGAACAAACAAATGATATGGCTAGTACTTCTGCTTTCTAACTAGTGGAAATGGTCAAATATTTTCTGCAGTGAATTATCTTCTGTTGCCAAACCAATCTCAAGTTTCATCCTTGATGTAGCAAGTCTTGTCCACCCAAGTCTCCAGGAAACAAATGCTCTATGCAAGTAACATTGACTGCCTTCCAGCAATAACACAGCTGTTGAAAGAGAATAGTCACTCAGGCAATGAAGGCAGTTCTGAAAGGGAGTGTTTGTGTGCAGCAACCTGACATTTGCATATTAGATGGAACCCTGATGTGGAATTGAAGGGGGTGGAATATAGAAAAGAGCAAGTGTTAGCACAAAAGGCCTACTCTGAAATGTAGCAGGGCCAGTCAGAATGTAGGATGGTGCTTGTCCCTAAAAGCAGCTTAGAGGGGCTGAAGGTGCTGGAATCTATATGGCTGACATGGACATCTGTTTTTGAAAGCATCCTTGGTCCACTTTTCCTAGCTTGGTTTTCATATGAATGGCCACAGAGGTGGCCTTTCCAAATATTTCAGTTCTCATAAATATACTGGGAAGCCGTGAATCAGGCTTTCTCAACTATACTCTATTTCACATAAACATGTTAGCAGATTTTATATTCTTCCACCACAGAACAAAGCATGCCAGATCTTCTTTGTTGTAGTATGCTCTGCATGGGTCCCAGGTGCCTACTCTAGCCCCGGTCCCTCCTATTATGCCAAAAACAGTGGGTTATGGCTTTTAAACTGCATTGACCTGTTATTTCTGTGGTTCTCAAACTGCAAAATATTCACCCTAAAAAAATTAAATTTAGGGAATGTTGGACACCACAGAACCATTTTTAGTAAAGGACTAAGTATTAGCTTGAACTGGTCAGATCTTGGAAGCTAAACAAGGTTGACCCTGGGTAGTATTTGGATGGGAGACACATTGACACACACATATCCCGGCATACCAGGATCATGAAGCAGAGGCAGGCAATGGCAAAACCACCTCTCAGTGCTGCCTTGTCTTGTAAACCTATGGGGTCACTATAAGTCAACTGGGAGCTGGGGCAGGTGGACCAGCAGATTGGGGGAATGGAGGCACAGCGGAGTGTGGAAGGTGGCCAGTAATCGCCTTCAGTAAGAAACTGTAACTTTTGAAATTGCCTGATGACTCCGGAGCATGCATGGTTCTCTCCCCACTGTTGTTGATCCTCAAGTGAAGGCAATTTTAGAAAACTTTACTGCCAGCTTCAAGAGAGGCAAAGTTATGTGCGTGTAATTAGCTCCAAATTCTATGTAGAATTTTGTTTTAATTCAATAGAATGAACTGTTTTTTTAAAACAGCTAGAGTTTTCCTGCTTAACAAGCAAATACAAGCACTAAGACCTTCAGCTGAGGCATTTTAAATCGGGAATGCACAGGTTGTACATGCTGGGGAACGGGGAGGAGCTGAAAAACTGAAAAAGTTGTTGCATCCATACAGAATCGAAACACCTCCAAGCAATATATAAATAGCAGGTCTGAACCACAGAGTCCTTCCACACCCATTCCCAGCACTCTGGACGAGTGTCCCTCCGCCTAGTTCCAAATGAAATTATAACTTTGAAACCAGGAACAAATGTACCCGTCGGTAGAACTTCAAAGATGTCGTCTTGTTCAGCTTCAAGCTGGAACCATACAGTGTCTTCAGCATCGACAGCTGGGATCAGAATCCAGTGGTCTTCAGTTTGCTGCACGTACAGCTTCTCTGGTAACATATAGCAACACCGAACTTCCAGATGGATTATGTTTAGGCCCTATGTAAGCAGCATTTGTGATTTTGTAAAAAAACACACCTAAAGATTAAAGCTGGGCAAAGACGTTTACGACCATAATATATATGCAATCCAAGATTCCTGTAAGAAACCTGAAAAATGAAACTTGGCCTCCAAGGCTAGTTTTTTTGTCTTGTTTTGGGAGATAGGGAATACGTAGGGTATGTCAGAACAGTATCATGGAAAGCAAAGGTGCCTTGTGGTTCTCCTTATGTCACAATGACTGGACACAAGCAAAGGGTTATCACACAGGTTATCGTAGCGGGTTCTGGCATCCTGGATTTTTCCCTTCCAGTTTTAATAGTTAAACTGAATGTATAGCCTACAACAGTGATGGCGAACCTTTTCGAGGCCGAGTGCCCAAACTGCAACCCAAAACCCACTTATTTATCGCAAAGTGCCAACATGGCAAGTTAACCTGAATACTGAGGTTTTAGTATAGAAAAAACAGTTGGCTCCAAGGTGCGCATTACTCGGGAGTAAGCTTGGTGGTAGTTGGTGGCTTTGCTTTGAAGCAACTGTGCAATGCTTCGAACGGGTGAATCACGACCCTAGGAGGGTTTACTCAGAAGCAAACCCCATTGCCAGCAACCGAGCTTACTCCCAGGTAAAGGATCACGCTTTCGTTCTTCCCATTAAAATCAATAACAGCGCTTAACAGGGTTACCTACACTGCTTCCCCAAAACTAGGTCTTAGGTTTAATGCTAACAATCTCCCTGAAATAATTGCACTATTATCACATGACAAACTCTGTGCACACGTGCCCACAGAGAGGGCTCTGAGTGCCACCTCTGGCACCCGTGCCATAGGTTCGCCACCAATGGCCTACACTCTCTGACTAAACTAGTGCGTAGGTTTCACATAAATTATGCTCAGATGTCTGTGCTGCTTTTCAGATTTCTCGTTATTTCTGTAAAACGTTTGATGCTTTGGTCCTACAGAAGAAAATGCAGAGATCACATTTAATGTGTCCTTGGGATACCGTGACGACATGGTCAGTGAGTGGCAAACAATGGCATACGCGGAAGAAACTCGGAAGCTCAAATGTGTCTTTCCCCTTCCAAAAGTAAGTTCCTTACAGTTCTTGTTCAGATGTTTTTTATCTTGGCATCAATCAACACATGCTTTCAGGTAGCTTTTGATTTCCCATATATACCTTACTGTACTGCACTATTTAGAGGTAAGAAATGAGCAAAGCTGTATTTGCACACTGTCACTGAATTTATTGTATGGGGACATTTATTTGACTGTTGGGAAATGTTGGAGAGGGAGGGGCTTCCTTGAGGTCAAGAAGTGGAATCATGGTGTGGTAATTTGGTCATTTCTCTGAAGGAAAGTTAGATGAAATATTTCTAAGCAACAATTTGTAGGCCTTTTGGAGTAGCTTGGAGAGTGTCATGTGAGCACAGGAAATGGGTGTCAATGGGCAAAGAGCCTGTTCTCAAACGTTACATTTTAGTTTTAACACTAATTGTGTTCTTGTTCGAAGCGTCTGAGGCTGTTGGCCATTTAGCAGATTTGAAATAAGCAGCTTCTTCTATAAGGAGCAGAACATTGATGACAGTTGCCAAGGATCGTTTTATCCGTCTGTGCACTACCTACTCTGCAGCCTCTAGCTGCCAGGCTCCTTGAACGGTAGCTGGGCACCCCACTGCTTGGGTGTGTTGCTTTCCCAGACCTTTATGGGTATCTTCCCCCTGTGGAGACTGCCATTGTGTGTTCTTCTTAATTGTTCACCTTCTGACTAAAGTAGCATTAGCTGACTGTCTTGGAGTCTTTTTGTTCCCTTTCCACATTCCACCCTCTCTGGGACTGGCCTAATTTGTGCTGTAAGAGACTAGAATGTGTATCTGGAAGCCCCCAAATGATGACTGTCTGTTTCCCTTCCTTTTTGTTCCGATAGACTAAAGAGAATGAAGGTAGCTACTATGAATGTGAGGTACTTACTTTTATGGAGATTGGAACTGTTTCCCACAAATTCTACCTTATTAATATTCGGCTCCCTGTGCATGAAAAGAAGGGCATTAATGTAGAAATTGGAGATATAAGAGATATTCGTGTCGTGGTAAGTGTGTAGCCATTTAACCTCTTCATTGATCTTGTAGTCCTTTGTAAACTGGCACTGTAGTTACAACCACAGCCAAGTGAGTGAATAAGTTTATTTCATATGGGATATTGCTTTGAATATGGGGTGACTTACTGACTAGTGAACAGAATAGGAGAAACATGGGGACATGTCAAGCTACAAAGCATTCCTGTATATACACACTTTGACTATATGCTACCAGGTGTGTTGTGCTGGTTTGTCTTAAATAAAATATGTCTATTTGAACCATGATCCTGGCACTATTCCCAAGGTCTGGTGGTAAGTCCTGCAAAAGTTTTAAAGTTACTTTCTTTCGAATAAAGCTTTTTAAACATAAAACATTTGCTAACTTCACAGTATGTTGTGTGACAGTAAGTTCCCTAGTAAGCATATAGCATAAACAAAGTTTGTGTCCGGCTTCATTAAAGCATATTGGGCAACTTCAGGCCCCTGAAACGTGTTTGAAGATGTGAGCATAGCATTTTCTTTTAATTAGTTAGCACTCAGTTGAGCAAGAAAAGCATAGAATAAGACTTCCCCGTTTTAGCCTCTCTGTGCTGAGTTGTTTTAGATGTGCTGTTGCTCTGCAGCTTTGTCTGTCTTACAGTATTTTGTCAGTACAAGCTGGCTGCACTCTAAGGGGACAGAAACTAGCAAAATGGGGGAGGGGTATAGCATGCTAGATTTTGTTATGGCTTTGAGAAGTGACTTGATTACCACAAAGGAATGTGACCCTGCAAGAAATCAGAATCCTTCTACATTTTTTGCCATGAGTACATCCATTTAGGAATTCCTTAGAAAACACATTCCATGGTCACCAGCCTGTTAGTGGTGCTGAATGCTGCCCCTATGGAGCGCCCCTGCATTTCCTCTAGGCTTTTGTTCCTTTTGAGGTGTCTCTGCTGTTCTCTTTCCATTCCCCTCCTCCACCCCATTAACTAGCTTTTCACTTGCCCTGCTGGTAATCACTTCCTTGACTTCCTCCAAAAGCAAACAGTTTTATTAATTCCTGACCATCAGCACTTGTCTGTCACCTGCTGTCTATGTGGGGGATTAAAGTTTAAGTCAGATGGAAGTAGATTTTTAAGATGTGGTGATTTCTACTGAGACAGAAACATTTTTGTCTGGACTGTAAGAAGTTTTCTGATTCCCATATCACTTGGATCCAGAGATCTCCTTCCAGTACCTTCTTATTTAGTTATCTTGTCAACTAAAATAACTGATTTCTTGGCACAAATATTCCTAGTGTCCAACAGTGTCTGCTACTAACTGTAGAGTATAACTTCACCTGTAATGCAGGTAGCCTGTTCAGCACTGACTGACCTGGTTGCTGTAGTTGACTCGAGGGTAAATTTATGCAAAAAAAAAAGAAGGTAAGTTGTGGCTGGATCAGCTTAGATTTTATTTATGTTCTAAATTCTACAGACCTCCATTCCATGGGTCAGTTTGTCTTAAGATACTGTTTAAAGGATATCTTCATTTCCTACTGGTTGATTATTTGGAGGAGGGGGAGAAATGGCTGTGAGACCCAGATAGCAACGTTACTGTTGGAGAAATGCAATTGTGAAACTTGATTTTTTTTCCCCAGGGCATCCATCAAAATGGAGGCTTTACAAAGGTGTGGTTTGCAATGAAAACCTTCCTTACACCTAGCATCTTCATCATCATGGTGTGGTACTGGAGACGGATCACAATGATGACACGAGCACCTGTCTTACTAGAAAAGTGCGTACAGAGGAGAAGAACCTTTGCATCAGTTAGCTGGTTATGAGTTGGCCATATTGAGCTGGTTTTGATTTGATCGCATTGGCAATTTATTCTGCATTTGACATTCTCGGTGCATTAACAACTCCATTGAGGTTTTATTATTAGGATTTTAAGCATAAGCATAAGCATTTTATTGTCATTGTGCACGCACAACGAAATTTACAGCAGCATTCCTCGATGCACACAATTTCAGACTCATACAATTTCAGACTCATGCAATTTCAGACTCATACATCATCATCCTCCACCCATCCCTACATAGCCCCAAATACATCAATATGAAGCAGCGGAGTTTAGCATAGCCACAGCTCTAGAGTAGAAGCTGTCTCTAAGCCTCTTTGTCCTAGTTCTGAGGGCCCTGTATCGTCTGCCAGATGGTAGCAGTTTAAAAAGAGAGTGTGCTG
Organism: Sphaerodactylus townsendi; assembly: GCF_021028975.2. Taxonomy (NCBI): domain Eukaryota; kingdom Metazoa; phylum Chordata; class Lepidosauria; order Squamata; family Sphaerodactylidae; genus Sphaerodactylus; species Sphaerodactylus townsendi. The sequence continues at coordinate 2,375,880 of NC_059441.1, forward strand.
GATGAGACGGGTCCCTTAGAATATTTTGGGCTTTATTTAGACTTCGGGCATTATAGATTTCTTCCAAGGAGGGGAGAGGGCAGCCGATAATCCTTTGTGCAGTATTGATCACCCTTTGGAGCGCCTTCCTATTCGCCACTGTGCAACTGGAGAACCATACACAGATGCAGTAGGTTAGGACACTCTCTATAGCACAGCGGTAAAAGGACACCAGAAGTTTTCCATCTAGTTGTTGCTTCCTTAAAAGTCTCAGAAAGTACAGTCTTTGCTGGGCTTTCTTAACCACCGCGGTAGTCTGTACTCCCCAGGTCAAATCCTCTTTAATCATAACGCCCAGGAATTTAAAACTAGCCACCCGCTCCACTTGATCTCCATTTATAGTCAAGGGCTGAATTTCTGAGCTATTCCTTCTATAGTCCACTATGAGCTCCTTTGTCTTGTTAGTGTTAAGAACCAGGTTATTTTCCCTGCACCATGAGAGCAGTCGGTCCACTTCATTCCGATAGGCAGACTCATCCCCTCCAGAGATGAGCCCCACCACCGTTGTGTCATCAGCAAATTTGATAATGGTGTTACTATGATAGACAGGAGTACAATCATATGTATAAAGGGTGAACAGTAAAGGGCTCAACACACAGCCCTGTGGCGTTCCCATATTTAGAGTAAGAACTGAGGAAACCCGATTTCCCAGTCTAACCCTCTGGGAACGTCCAGACAAGAAGTCCCTAATCCACAAACAGATTGAATGTGAGAGTCCAAGATCCACAAGTTTTGTCACCAGTCTTTGTGGCGAGATTGTATTAAATGCGGAACTAAAGTCCGCAAAGAGCATTCGCACATAATTCCCCTGCTGTTCCAGATGCGTCAAAGCTGTGTGGAGGCTAATGGCAATGGCGTCCTCCGTAGATCTATTAGTCCGATATGCGAACTGATGTTTATCAAATGTATCTGGAAGGCAAGAACTAATATGCCTATGGACCAGTTTTTCAAAACACTTCATGATGATGGGGGTGAGTGCCACTGGTCTATAATCCTGAAGATTGTCAGCAGGAAATCTCTTTGGTAGTGGAACAATGGTGGAAGCTTTCAAACAAGATGGAATGGTGGACTGGGATAAAGATCGATTAAAGATCCCAGTAAAAACACCAGCCAGTTGGTTAGCGCATTCCTTTAACACCCGACCGGGAATACCATCCGGTCCAGCAGCCTTCCTTGGATTCACAGCCCTCAAAACTTGCCTCACCTCATGTTCCTCCACAGTGAGGTGTGAGCTGCAATATATTAATATATATTTAATATATTTATATTCAGTTGTTTTCTTGTGGCACATAATTTATTGGAAGCCACCCTCAGCACAAGTTGGGAAAGGGCCAGGCAAAAATTCAATAAATACATTTTTTAAAAAAATCTGCTGTCAGATGCAACTGTCTATTACAAGGCTTTTCTATCTGGAGAGCTTCATTCACTGAATTTGACGCAGAGGCGTTCACTGGAATGCATCAACAAGTGTTGGAGATGGGATCAACTCCTTGGTTATCCTATCTATGAAATGCTTTGAATGCAAAACAGCTAGTACAAATTTGCCAAGAAGGGATTGGCCTTTCATTGACATTTAGATCAGTTTGTTCTTTTGAAGTAGACCTCATTGTCCAGTCTTCAATCAGTCTTCCATTAGCTTTTAGAGAAAACTAGCAAAGATTAACCTAAAACAAAGTATTTTTAACATGAAGGATGGAAACAAAATTTGAGCTAACCATTGGCCATTTTAAAAAATCACCTGATGAACATGCCCTCTGTCTCAGTTTCTCTTGGCATTATTGGCAGTAGCTTATTTGAAATGGAAAATGGTTTTGAATGTTTTATTCGTTTTCCAGAGTTATCTTTGCTCTTGGGATCTCCATGACATTCATAAACATCCCAGTGGAATGGTTTTCTATTGGATTTGACTGGACGTGGATGTTGCTATTTGGAGACATTCGCCAGGGACTCTTCTATGCTATGCTTCTGTCATTTTGGATCATCTTTTGTGGAGAGCATATGATGGTGTGTATGTAGTTTTGGGTACCTATGGGGCTCAATTCTTCTAAGTTTTCTGTTGGCACAAGAACAAATGAATGAAATTTGACCAGATCTGTTAAGATCGTCCTGTTACTTCTTTAAATTGGGGAAACTAGGTTTCCAGTCTGTTTTATGGACTGTGAGTTTCTGAAAAGAATTAAGCTTAGAAGTGTCCAGATCTCAATGGCCATGTGCATTTCATGATTTCTAGTGGTGGTGGGGAGAAATAATGAAATTGAGTTGTCTTGTCCTTTATGTAGATCAGTGATCCCCAGCCTTTTTGAGTCTACTGGCACCTCTGGAATTCTGACACAGTGCGGGGGATGCAGTCATAAAATTTCTTCCACAAAATGGCTGCCACGGGAGTTGGAGCCAGCTGCAGCTTACCCTCCATCACACAGTATATATCCTTGTGCTGTGGTGGCAGCTGCTGTTGAAGCAATATTTTTAAAAATATGCAGAGACAGTCAAATCTCCAGTGACCAATTAGAAGTTTTGTTGGGTAGAAAGCTCATCTGGCCCTGCCTACTTTCTTCCCTTTTCGGGTATCAAGGCAGATTTCAGTGGGGACCGCTGTTATATTGGTGAAATTGCTGGATCCCAATGAAAGTTCAAGGGGGAAGGGAGTGTTACTTGTAAGGGCCATTAGATTTAAATCGGTTACTAACTCTAACTTGTTCTGCTGAGATTTATTTATGTGTGATGGAAGTCAGTGAAGTGTGTTTCAGTGAAATTATCTTATTCATGATGGTCATTTTAAATCAGGTGAATTAATATGTGTTTGTTCTTTTGTTAGTCATTTGCAAATCATTCTATTTTGCATTTTTATTAGGATCAGAATGAACGAAACCGTTTCTCTAGCTACTGGAAACAAGTTGGGCCAATTGCTATAGGCGCCTTTTGTCTGTTTGTCTTTGACATGTGTGAAAGGTAATATGGAGCTATACTCTGGGTTTTTAAAAAATGTTATTGCAGTAGCATTCTAATATCTAATCACCAAAGGCAGGTTAGAAAAATCTATGCACATCAAGAAAATCTACACGATATGGTCATCCCTGGCTGAAATGCAGGGATCTGCAGCTGCAGGAGAAGCCCCAGGTTTGCTGAAAAGTACACTTAAATAAATCAATGGTGATCTTATTTTGAAGGTGTCCCCTCATTTTGATATTTAAAAAAACCAATTTTGTGTGTGGGAAAGAGGTTCTTCAGAGCACAGTACCCCTGTAAACCACCCTTGATCTATTCTTGACATGACTGTTTTATTGCAGGGGCGTACTGTTCTAAAGTGGTTTGCCCCTGGGCCCACGCCTGACATCATGACGAGCCTGTGAGCCACAAGCCTGTCCTAGTCAGCAAGGGAGGAGCATGCTGCAGCAAGCATCAAAGATAGCGGGGGGGTTGAAGAAGCAGCTGGTGAACAAGGATTCTGCTGGAGGGATGCGGGGGACAGCCTGGAGGGATGCGGGGGACAGCCCAGTGTGCTCCCCATGGGACATGTTCGGCGGCGCCTGGGTGGTTTGACCTCTCTGCCACCCTCCATCCCCTAAGATCTGCCACTGGTTTTTCAAGATAGCTTGTCATTGTATTGTCAGATTTGAAATGCTTCGGATACGATGAAAGTGAGTATACAGCCAAGCGTAGCCTCTAAATAGTGTTCCTTTGGCCTTTCCAAATTTCAGTGGGAGATATTGCCTTGCGTTATATTTTTATTGTGTATAATCTCTTCTGTGTGAAACATAATTTTCTTCTATTTCCAGAGGGGTGCAATTAAAGAATCCATTCTACAGTATCTGGACTACAGATGTTGGTACAGAATTGGCCGTATCCTTTTCCTTCCATATCAATAATGGCACTGTGTAGGGAAGGGAAACTTGGAGAGTTTGCTTAACCTGCAGAAAATCTTGTTAACTCTGGGAATGTGCCATTGATAAACTGGCAGGGGGCCTTTTGAACTGAAATGTTGTGGTGCATCCTAGTTTCATGAACTAATGTCATGAATTTGAAAAGTGGTGGTACTTTTCTGAAATGTCAAGTACCGAGTTGACATTAGACCCAGAAATTACGTTTTGGTTTGTTTTGCCTTAGAAATCTGGTATGCGTGTTGATGTGCAAAGTTCTGAATAAATGTATAAGGATGATAAAGTGTGGCTGTCATTGAAGAGCTTAGGTTCCCCTAGCTTATCATTGAAACCTCTTTTTGTGTATGTTTCGTCCTGCACTAGAGTAGCATAGCATATTCACTGGATTGCTGCTTTGTATTTTGATTTCCTGGTATACACTCCTAAAACGGTCTTCCTGCTGAATTTTCTCCTTTAAAAAATGCCTGTTCACATTGGGAGTGCTTTCCAGCTGCGGTTAATTTTTACTATGAAGCTGAGATAAGCTAATAGGCTTAATTCACTCCTGTATCATAAACCTCTGGCAAATCTCTCCCTAAGATTACAGAATTCTTGCTGTTTCCTTGCTTCCTCATATGTACCAGTGGAGGGCTTTTAGTCATTTATATCACTTTAAAGCCACCTTACACCTATGGGAACAGCATCAGGCCTGGAACTGACCCAAAGAAAGGACTTTTTGGGTGCTCACCAAGTCTTACTTGGTCTATATTTTCTGCGTGTAACAAGGACTTTTCCCTCTGACTTCCAGCTCAGCACAGAACTATGGCAATGATAATTAAGCAGAGCCAAATAAATTATTGCTATCAGAGTCTCTGTTGACTGTGTGTGTGTCAGGGTACTGTTTCCTTAACTTTACTGCTGAGATGGCATTTATTATCGTTGCTGGGATCTGTCTCTGTCTCTACTTCTTGTTCCTGTGTTTTATGGTGTTTCAAGTGTTCCGAAACATCAGTGGAAAGCAATCCAGCCTCCCAGCAATGAATAAAGCTCGCAGACTTCACTATGAGGTAAATAACTGAAGTGGAGAAAATACCCTTGCAACTTCAACTGTGCTATTCCAATCAGAAGCCAGAAAACCAAGGTTTTATCAGCAGCATGGTTTTTGTAAGGAACAAGTAGTACACACAATACCACCTCACTTATCTGGAAGGTTCAAGGGATGTCTAGGGTCTCTAGAGAAACAATTGGAATCTACAGAGTTACAATGAGACTAAAAACATTCTCCCTGATGTTGTGCATACTGACTCAAACAGTAGACAGATTTCCATATGGCGTTGACTCAGCTCAGCAAGGAGCTACAGCTTATGTGATAGGCAGACTGTTGGGTTGACGTAAGAAAAAAACTTGAAGGAAAGAGTTCACCTTGGTTTATTTCAAATAACCGCTCCAGAATGTGTGCAGCTCTTTCTCTGACTCAGTCCTTCTTTCTTGGTATATTCCTTCTTTGCTTTGGGTTTTCTTGTACAAGAGGGTTTCTCCATTCATTGTATCCCTGTCTAATATAGAGCTACCTCTTCTGAAGTGAATACATATTGAATATTTTGTCTATCCATGACTTCAGAAATGAAATTAGGTCTCTGCTTTCAGATGCTCAGGATGACATCCTAGCTTAAAGGACACCCAGCCCGTCACCCCATTCTGTCTTACAGTTTATAGGAATTCTGTAAATAGGGGACTGTGAACAACCTTGCTCCCAAGTGCATTTGGCCTTCAGAGTTTCTGCTCTTGATGTATATTCAGTATCTTGACTATTGGCACAGTAGATTAGATTGTTTCGTGATCTCTTATCGCATATACGCTTTCCACTACAAGCGGTCTCAGTTCATCCCAGGCAAAAGGGAAAGGCCTCCTTTTCCTACAGAGAGGCTGTATCTTTGTTTCCCAGTGTCCGCTCCCTCTGATTTTTCATGGGCTTCCCTATTTGGTATTTCATTATTTTTATCCCAGAAAATGTTTTTAAAAGGTTCCCCGTGCAGGATAGGGTTTTTTTTCCAGTTTATGCCCCATTAAGATAAGCTGTGACATGCTGAGCAGAAATACACACTTCAGAATCCACTGAAGTCAATGGGCTTAGGAGGGTATAACTCTTAGGATGGCACTGTAAGACGTTTAAGCCCTTTTAGGCAATGTTCTGTTTTTTTTTTAAAGCTTTTCAGAAACAAGCTGAATAGAAATCAAAAAAGTAAATTTTGGGAGGGTAGAGATGAATGACAAAATTAAGGGTTGGTGCTATAGTAACATAAGACAAATGCGTGAATTTTTAACTGTGTGCTGCCCCTTGGAATAACTGTTTTGGGCACCTTTGCAACTGAACAGACTTATTCTGCCAGCCTTTGGCTTTTTCAAAAAAAAATGCAGTGTTTGATATACTATCACAAATAAGTCTTCCATTATTTACATTTCTGAAAGTGTCAAATAAGTTGTTTGTCTACCTCAGTATCATAGATGAAAGGAAGTCGATTTAGCTGGTCAGTCCGAGACTCCCCACTAACAGCCCTTTTGAATTCTCATTTTTTGACTGGGATTTTACAGGTTGGGATAGATAGTGTAACTAAGAGACTAGCTGAAGGTGTGGACAAGCTGTAATGACTGAATTGGGGAAATAAATATTTGACAAGCTGCAGTAGGGTCTGAAAGTAGTCTTCAGTAAACGTTGACCCATTTTGCCACTGCTGTGTGATTTATTCAGTCACAATCTGGAAGACTGAGGGAGCTGTCTCATGAGGTGGCAAGTTGGACATTAATTCTTTCTTCCCACAAGGAAAAACTAGTAATGAAAAAGAGAAAATTCACCACTGTCTAGGTAGTTACCCTGCTCTACTTTCAGCCTTTTCACCACAGACAACAATGAGCTTGGTATAGAGGAAATAAAAAGGTACTTGAAGACATGCTCTGAGACTTTTCTCCAAGGCCTACTTTTTTATGGGTGTGATTGGGAGCACACGCTTCAGCTGAAAATCAAAGACGACTGAGAGATAATGAACTATATGCAAAATTATCCAAATGTGAGTTCCACAAAACCAAACTTGACTTCCTGGGGTATAGAATCTCTAACCAGGAAGTCGAAATGGACCCTACAAAGGTCCAGGCAGTGGTAGACTGGCAGGCACCTCGCACCCACAGGCAAACTACAAACGCTCCTGGGGTTGGCAAATTTCTATGCAGCAATTTCATCCCCAATTTTGCCAAAAAAAAAGCCCACCTGCTCCAAAGGGCGTGGGTCCGGGGGGAGGGGCAAACCAGGAGCCCCCTTGAATTGGACTGGGGCCTGCCAATCTATTTTTCAAAATTTGAAGAGCTTTCACCTCTGACCCAATCATCTACCATGCTGACCCTCAGAAACCTTTTATAGTGTATGTGGATCGCCTTTGATGTTGCCATGGGCACTGTCCTCCTCCAGGCGGAAGATGGGAGACTCCACCTGCCGTGCTTTCCTTTTGTTCTCCTTGAAGCCAAGGTGGCAGACCTGGAGAAGCTGAAAAGAGGCAGAGAGGGTGACAGACGAGGCTTTCAGGGACCTAATGAGCCGGGTCCCACTCCTAAGGTGACATCTCTTCAGATGTCATGGAGAATGAAGGCCTTGGGGATGGAGGGTTAGTCTGAGGTGGGGGAAGATGCTCCCTTAGATGGGATCCCTTCCTTAACTGGTGATCAGCTATCCTCTCGCACTGAGGATACCCCTCGGGGAGGTGTGGGGCTCCTTGTAGTGGGTGATTCGGGATCATTAGAAATGTAGAGAGTTGGGTTTGTGAGAGGCTTGATGACCGCGATGGTGATTCTGCTCTGCCTGGTGCGAAGGTTGCGGATGTCACGCCTGGCTCTAGATAGGCTTTTAGACAGTGCTGGGGTGGAGTCAGCAGTTGTGGTCCACATTGGCACCAACTATTACTGGGAAATGTAGCCGGGAGGTTCTGGAAGCCAAATTTAGGCTGCTAGGAAACAGGCTGAAGTCCAGGACCTCCAAGGTGGCACTTTCAGAAATGCTACCCGTGCCACACGCAGGGCTTAGCCAGGGCAAGCCGGAGATACAGGGTCTCAACAAGTGGGATGAGAAGGTGGTGTAAGGCAGAGGGTTTCAGATTTGTCAGGAACTGGGGAACCTTTTGGGACAAGGTAGGCCTGTACAAACGGGAATGGCCTCCATCTTAACCAAAGAGGAACCAGGCCAGCTGGCGCTCAACATTAAAAAAAAGGTGGCAGAATAGCTTTTAAACTGATCACTGGGGGAAAGTTTGACAGGAGCTGAGGTGACTTCGGTTCGGAATACAGTATCTATGGGGATGCAGACAGAGAGGGAGGTTTTTCTAAATCAACCACATACAAGCGAGGAACATAGCAATGTGCATGTGACAAGGGATAGTGTCTACAAAAGACTTGAGGGTAAAGCACATAAATCCCAGGTTAAGGACAGAGACAGGGTATACAGATGTCTCTATGCTA
>NC_059441.1:2384370-2402348 GCF_021028975.2 Sphaerodactylus townsendi
ACTATTAGCATAGAGACACCTGAATACCCTGTCTCTGTCCTTAACCTGGGATTTATGTGCTTTACCCTCAAGTCTTTTGTAGACACTATCCCTTGTCACATGCACATTGCTATGTTCCTCGCTTGTATGTGGTTGATTTAGAAAAACCTCCCTCTCTGTCTGCATCCCCATAGATACTGTATTCCGAACCGAAGTCACCTCAGCTCCTGTCGGCTTTCCCCCAGTGATCAGTTTAAAAGCTATTCTGCCACCTTTTTAATGTTGAGCGCCAGCAGCCTGGTTCCTCTTTGGTTAAGATGAAGCCCGTCCCGTTTGTACAGGCCTACCTTGTCCCAAAAGGTTCCCCAGTTCCTGACAAATCTGAAACCCTCTGCCTTACACCACCTTCTCATCCACGCATTGAGACCCTGTATCTCCGCTTGCCTAGCTCGCCCTGCGCGTGGAACGGGTAGCATTTCTGAGAATGCCACCTTGGAGGTCCTGGACTTCAACCTGTTTCCTAGCAGCCTAAATTTAGCTTCCAGAACCTCCTGGCTACATTTCCCAATGTCGTTGGTGCCAATGTGGACCACAACTGCTGACTCCACCCCAGCACTGTCTAAAAGCCTATCTAGACGAAGCGTGACATCCGCAACCTTCGCACCAGGCAGGCAAGTCACCATGCGGTCATCACGCCTCTCACAAACCCAACTCTCTACATTTCTAATGATCGAATCACCCACTACAAGGAGCCCCCCACCTCCCCGAGGGGTATCCTCAGTGCGAGAGGATAGCTGATCACCAGTTAAGGAAGGGATCCCATCTAAGGGAGCATCTTTCCCCACCTCAGACTGGCACCCTCCATCCCCAAGGCCTTCATTCTCCATGACATCTGAAGAGATGTCACCTTGGGAGTGGGACCCGGCTGTTAGGTCCCTGAAAGCCTCGTCTGTCACCCTCTCTGCCTCTTTCAGCTTCTCCAGGTCTGCCACCTTGGCTTCAAGAGAACAAAAGGAAAGCACAGCCGTGGAGTCTCCCATCTTCCGCCTGGAGGAGGACAGTGCCCATGGCAACATCCAAGGCGTCCACATACACTATAAAAGGTTTCTGAGGGTCAGCATGGTAGATGATTGGGTCAGAGGTGAAAGCTCTTCAAATTTTGAAAAATAGATTGGCAGGCCCCAGTCCAATTCAAGGGGGCTCCTGGTTTGCCCCTCCCCCCGGACCCACGCCCTTTGGAGCAGGTGGGCTTTTTTTGGCAAAATTGGGGATGAAATTGCTATAGAAATTTGCCAACCCCAGGAACGTTTGTGGTTGCCTGTGGGTGCGAGGTGCCTGCCAGTCTACCACTGCCTGGACCTTTGTAGGGTCCATTTCGACTTCCTGGTTAGAGATTCTATACCCCAGGAAGTCAAGTTTGGTTTTGTGGAACTCACATTTGGATAATTTTGCATATAGTTCATTATCTCTCAGTCGTCTCAGTACCTCCCTCACCAGCAGCACATGATCCCATTCATTTTCAGAGTAAATAAGCACATTTATTTATTTATTTATTTTATTCGAGTTTTATACCGCCCCATCCCCGGGATGCCACCATCCCCTTGTACAATAAGTCATGCATGATTTCATTGATCAAGTTAGTAAACACCCTTAGGGCCCCACTGAGTCTGAAAAGCATTACAAGATTTTCGAACTGTTCTAGGACTGTATTAAAAGCTGTGAGATGCTCCTGGCCATCAGCAATTCGCACCCAGAAATAAGTCTTCCACAGGTCCAATTTTGTAAATATTTTCCCCTTGGAGAGGCTGCTTAAGAGGTCTTTGATGAGCGGTGGGGAGTATTTGTTGCATAGCCAGACTGCATTCAGGCCTGCATTCAGGGAATCTGCGCAGAGTCTAAGGGAGCCGTCCTTCTTCCAGAAGAGGAGCAGTGCACCCATGTGCGAAGTGGCAGGTTGGATTAAACCTCTCTCTAGGTTTTTATCCAGGAATTCTCTAAGGCTGGTCACTTCCTTGGGGCTCATGGAGTCGACTCTGCCCTTGGGTAGCTTGGCTCAATTCTACCGTCTGTGTCCCTGTGAGGGAGTAGCTTGTCGCACTCCCTCTCCTCAAACACTTTGCTTAAGTCCCGGCATGCCTTCGGGACGGCCGATGTCTGCTCCCCTTGGGCTGCTAGGGGGTTGGGAGGCTGCTGCTTCAGTTGTGTGGATCCAGTTCGATGTGGCTGCCGCAGGGGGGTTTGGTGAAACAGACTACCCTATCCCTCCAGCAGATCAGGCAAGGAGGCTCCCCTCGCGCTCACTGTCCCATCGTCTGGAAGGGGCCGCCGCCATCCAAAAATCCCGGGCACCTGGGGTTTGGACCAGACACTCCCAGCCATAGGCCGCAGCTGGTGTTCCTTGGCCATGCTCTGGGGCTGGAGTAAACACGTCCTCGCATGAAGGGGGCCAGCTGCCTCCCACGGCTTGGTCGGGCAGTAGACCCCCATCATTGACATCTGACCCACTGTCGGAGGTAGTGAGGTTCCCATACTGAGAGTAGGTCTGGGCTTAAAAGTGGGGATCCTAAAGTTTTGGCTTAATGTAAGGATCTGTTACTCCAATCAGCAAACAAGATTCCAGAAAGTTTCAAGAGCTTTATTGGAACTGTGTCAACCCAAGAGTCATGAAGCAAAAGCTGAAGCTTTGTCCCCTGACCCCCAGTATATACCTGAAACATTGGAACATTGTTCATCCCATGATCCCCCCTCCCTCACATTCCCAAAACATCAGCATAATAAAGACAGTGAGAAAGAAGCATTGTAATGGTGGCAACAGACACTACCCTCCTCCGGGAGGCAAGAGATAAGGAAAGAGGCATGCCTGATTCACTAGTTACAAACAAACAGCAGAAAACCTCCCCAGCCTCTGGCAATGATAATGGTGAGCCAGATGTGGCCTTGGTGCGGATGTGCGAGATGCCAGGTGAGGCATGGCCAGGCCTGACAGTAAGTTCTTTAATTAACAGAAAAATGTATGTTGAAACATTGAAGACTTGTGACTTAATAAAATATTCACTAGAAACGTGCTTTTAAATTTGTAAATAAGTGCTACACAAGTTACATAAAAGGTTGAACGCCAAGCAGTAGTGTTGATTTTAAAATCAACCATCAAAAGTTCCGCTCAGTGGTTGGGAAGTTCTGCTCAGTGGTGGGAAAAAATTAGAGGGAACCTTGGCCACCTGCATTACATTCCACACAGTAACTCCACAAGTCCATGTTTAATACAGCCAGGCTAATTCTCCTAAAACAAGGAAGTTGCACAGGTCTCCTAATTACTGGTTACAAAGTTCAAGCCTGCTTGCAGCTGCACCAGATTTCATCTCACCATTTGACTGATCTTCACCATAGTTTTTGTGTGAAGGCGCATACAGGAACATTAGGGCAAAGACATAAAGGTTCCACATTCCATAAATCCCCGTGAAAAAGGCACTATTCAATTCAACTGTGTAGCCACCCCATTTCCAATTGCCTTCGGTCACCTAAGACAGGAAAAAGAATAGCTATCAGCACATCAGGCAGGAGCACAAACATACAAGGATCTGAGAATCACAAGCTCAACTGAAGTTCAAGGGCACCTTCCGCACATGCACTCTACTCTATTCCAATGCAGGGCCTGATCTCGCCCTTCGTGACCACAAGGAAAGAAGTAAAGAAGCATTCAAATAAATGTTTTAAAAGAGTCTACAGTCAAATTGTATCTTCTGGTTATAATGAATGCTAAAATATAAACATCAAAAATACACACCAGTCTCTTGGGGGAAAGGGTTGTCCTTTGTGAACAACAGCTAAGATACTGACAAGATTCATTATCCAAAGCCCCCAAATGTTTTTTTTTTTAAAAAAACATGTCAGAATCCTAGATCAAGTAGTTTTAGGGCACTCACCTGGCTGACAATGAAAAATATTACCGTCATGGCAGCACAAGCCAATGTGATCAGCATCAAGAACTTGAACCTAAAGATCAACCCCTAGAAAGACACAAAAACAACCCAGCATATTATTGTAGCACAGAAAAATAGCTCAGCATTTTAAATAGCATAGAATCAACTATTTTAACCTGGAATTTCTATAAAATGAAAATTAAACAAAATTACATGGGAGATCTACAATGTCTTTGATTTTCAGCTGAAGCGTGTGCTCCCAATCACACCCATATAAAAGTAGGCCTTGGAGAAAAGTCTCAGAGCATGTCTTCAAGTACCTTTTTATTTCCTCTATACCAGGCTCATTGTTGTCTGTAAGGAATTTGAGAAAAGGAGGCTGAAAGTAGAGCAGGAGTAACTACCCTGGAAAAGCAGTGGTGAATTTTCTCTTTTTCATTACTAGTTTTTCCTTGTGGGAAGAAAGAATTAATGTCCAACTTGCCACCTCATGAGACAGCTCCCTCAGTCTTCCAGATTGTGACTGAATAAATCACACAGCAGTGGCAAAATGGGTCAACGTTTACTGAAGACTACTTTCAGACCCTACTGCAGCTTGTCAAATATTTATTTCCCCAATTCAGTCATTACAGCTTGTCCACACCTTCAAAGCTAGTCTGGAGTTACACTCCTCCTATCCCAACCTGTAAAATCCCAGTCAAAATATGAGAATTCAAAAGGGCTGTTAGTGGGGGGGGAGTCTCACGAGTTTGTCAGTAAACTCAATCGACTTCCTTTCATCTATGATACTGAGGTAGACAAACAACTTATTTGACACTTTCAGAAATGTAAATAATGGAAGACTTATTTGTGATAGTATATCAAACACTGCATTTTTTTTTGAAAAAGCCAAAGGCTGGCAGAATAAGTCTGTTCAGTTGCAAAGGTGCCCAAAACAGTTATTCCAAGGGGCAGCACACAGTTAAAAATTCACGCATTTGTCTTATGTTACTATAGCACCAACCCTTAATTTTGTCATTCATCTCTACCCTCCCAAAATTTACTTTTTTGATTTCTATTCAGCTTGTTTCTGAAAAGCTTTAAAAAAAAACAGAACATTGCCTAAAAGGGCTTAAACGTCTTACAGTGCCATCCTAAGAGTTATACCCTCCTAAGCCCATTGACTTCAGTGGATTCTGAAGTGTGTATTTCTGCTCAGCATGTCACAGCTTATCTTAATGGGGCATAAACTGGAAAAAAAACCCTATCCTGCACGGGGAACCTTTTAAAAACATTTTCTGGGATAAAAATAATGAAATACCAAATAGGGAAGCCCATGAAAAATCAGAGGGAGCGGACACTGGGAAACAAAGATACAGCCTCTCTGTAGGAAAAGGAGGCCTTTCCCTTTTGCCTGGGATGAACTGAGACCGCTTGTAGTGGAAAGCGTATATGCGATAAGAGATCACGAAACAATCTAATCTACTGTGCCAATAGTCAAGATACTGAATATACATCAAGAGCAGAAACTCTGAAGGCCAAATGCACTTAGAACGGAAGGTTGTTCACAGTCCCCTATTTACAGAATTCCTATAAACTCTAAGACAGAATGGGGTGGCAGACTGGAGTGTCGCTAAAAGCTAGGATGTAATCACAGAGCGTCTGAAAGCAGAGGGCTTCATTTCATTTCTGAAGTCATGGATAGACAAAATATTCAATATGTATTCACTTCCAAGAAGAGGTAAGCTCCACCTATATTAGACAGAGAGGATACAATGAATGGGAAACCCTCTTGTACAAGAAAACCCAAAGCAAAGAAGGAATATACCAAGAAAGAAGGACTGAGTCAGAGAAAGAGCTGCACACATTCTGGAGCGGTTATTTGAAATAAACCAAGGTGAACTCTTTCCTTCAAGTTTTTTTCTTACGTCAACCCAACAGTCTGCCTATCACATAAGCTGTAGCTCCTTGCTGAGCTGAGTCAACGCCATATGGAAATCTGTCTACTGTTTGAGTCAGTATGCACAACATCAGGGAGAATGTTTTTAGTCTCATTGTAACTCTGTAGATTCCAATTGTTTCTCTAGAGACCCTAGACATCCCTTGAACCTTCCAGATAAGTGAGGTGGTATTGTGTGTACTACTTGTTCCTTACAAAAACCATGCTGCTGATAAAACCTTGGTTTTCTGGCTTCTGATTGGAATAGCACAGTTGAAGTTGCAAGGGTATTTTCTCCACTTCAGTTATTTACCTCATAGTGAAGTCTGCGAGCTTTATTCATTGCTGGGAGGCTGGATTGCTTTCCACTGATGTTTCGGAACACTTGAAACACCATAAAACACAGGAACAAGAAGTAGAGACAGAGACAGATCCCAGCAACGATAATAAATGCCATCTCAGCAGTAAAGTTAAGGAAACAGTACCCTGACACACACACAGTCAACAGAGACTCTGATAGCAATAATTTATTTGGCTCTGCTTAATTATCATTGCCATAGTTCTGTGCTGAGCTGGAAGTCAGAGGGAAAAGTCCTTGTTACACGCGCCCAAGAAATAACAGACCAAGTAGTAAGACTTGGTGAGTACTTAAAAAGTCCTTTCTTTGGGTCAGTTCCAGGCCTGATGCTGTTCCCATAGGTGTAAGGTGGCTTTAAAGTGATATAAATGACTAAAAGCCCTCCACTGGTACATATGAGGAAGCAAGGAAACAGCAAGGCCTGTAATCTTAAGGGAGAGATTTGCCAGAGGTTTTATGATGCAGAATTGAATTAAGCCTATTGAAAACATATACAGCTTCATAGTAAAAATTAACCGCAGCTGGAAAGCACTCCCAATGTGAACAGGCATTTTTTAAAGGAGAAAATTCAGCAGGAAGACCGTTTTAGGAGTGTATATCAGGAAATCAAAATACAAAGCAGCAATCCAGTGAATATGCTATGCTACTCTAGTGCAGGACGAAACATACACAAAAAGAGGTTTCAATGATAAGCTAGGGGAACCTAAGCTCTTCAATGACAGCCACACTTTATTATCCTTATACATTTATTCAGAACTTTGCACATCAACACGCATACCAGATTTCTAAGGCAAAACAAACCAAAACGTAATTTCTGGGTCTAATGTCAACTCGGTACTTGACATTTTTCAAGAAGAGCCACCACCACTTTTTCAAATTCATGACGTGGATTCCTTGAAACTAGAGGATGCACCACAACATTTCAGTTCAAAAGGCCCCCTGCCAGTTTATCAATGGCACATTCCCAGAGTTAACAAGATTTTTTCTGCAGGTTAAAGCGGCTCGCCAAGTTTCCCTTCCCTACACAGTGCCATTATTGATATGGAAGGAAAAGGATACGGCCAATTCTGTACCAACATCTGTAGTCCAGATACTGTAGAATGGATTCTTTAATTGCACCCCTCTGGAAATAGAAGAAAATTATGTTTCACCTGAGAAGAGATTATACACAATAAAAATGGCAAGGCAATATCTCCCACTGAAATTTGGAAAGGCCAAAGGAGCACTATTTAGAGGCTTCGCAGCTTGGCTGTATACTCACTCGCTCATCGTGATCCGAAGCATTTTCAAATCGGACAATGCACGGACAAGCTATCTTGAAAACCGGTTGGCGAAGATCTTAGGGGATGGAGGGTGTGGCAGAGGTCAAACCACCCAGAAGCCGCCGAACATGTCCAGCAAGGGAGCACACTGGGCTGTCCCCTCAAGATCCCTCCAGGTTGTCCTCGGCATCCCTCCAGCAGAATCCTTGTTCACTCAGCTGGCTTCTTCAACCCCAGCTATCTTTGATGCACTGCAGTATGCTCCTCCGCTAACTGACTAGGACGGAGCTTGTGAAACACACAGGCTGGAAATCATGATGTCAGAGCATTAATTTAAGGGGCAAACCACTTTAGAACAGTGCATACCTGCAAATAAAACCAGTCATGTCAAGAATAAGGTCAGAGGTGGTTTACAGGGGTACTGTGCTCTGAAGAACCTCTTTTCCCACACACAAAATTGGTTTTAAAATATCAAAATGAGGGGACACCCATTTAAAATAAGATCACCATTGATTTATTTAAGTGTACTTTTCAGCAAACCTGGGGCTTCTCCTGCAGCTGCAGATCCCTGCATTTCAGCCAGGGATGACCATATCGTGTAGATTTTCTTGATGTGCATAGATTTTTCTAACCTGCCTTTGGTGATTGAATGATGAGAATGCTGCACTGCAATAACATTTTTTAAAGAAACCAGAGTATAGCTCCATATTACCTTTCACACATGTCAAAGACAAACAGACAAAAAAACCTACCAGCAATTATTGCCCAACTTGTTTCCAGTAGCTAGAGAAGCGGTTTAGTTCATTCTGGATCCTAATAAAATGCAAAATAGAAGGGCCGTTTTGCAAATGACCCAACAAAAGAATAAACACATATTAATTCACCTGATTTAAAATAACCATCATGAATAAGATAATTTCACTGAGACACACTTCACTGACTTCCTTCACACATAAATAAATCTCCAGCAGAACAAGTTAGAGTTAAGTAACCGGGATTTAATCCTAATAGCCAAGCGCTTTACCGTGCTTCTCCCTTCCCCCTTGAACTTTCATTGGGAATCAGCAATTTCTGTATAACAGCGGTCCCCACTGAAATCTGCCTTGATACCCGAAAAGGGAAGAAAGTAGGCAGGGCCAGATGAGCTTTCTACCCAACAAAACTTCTAATTGGTCACTGGAGATTTGACTGAATGTTACCATATTTTTAAAAATGTTAGCTTCAGCAGCAGCTGCCACCATAGCACAAGGATATATACTGTGTGATGGAGGGTAAGCTGCAGCTGGCTCCAACTCCCGTGGCAGCCATTTTGTGGAAGAAATTTTATGACTGCATCCCCCGCACTGTGTCAGAATTCCAGAGGTGCCAGTAGACTCAAAAAGGCTGGGGATCACTGATCTACATAAAGGACAAGACAACTCAATTTCATTATTTCTCCCCACCACCACTAGAAATCATGAAATGCACATGACAATTGAGATCTGGACACTTCTAAAGCTTAATTCTTTTCAGAGAGCTCACAGTCCATAAGCAGGACTGGAAACCTGGTTTGCTGTTTAAAGAAGTAACAGGGGCGATCTTAACAGATCTGGTCAAATTTCATTCATTTGTTCTTGTGCCAACAGAAAACTTAGAAGAATTGAGCCCCATAGGTACCCAAAACTACATACACACCATCATATGCTCTCCACAAAAGATGATCCAAAATGACAGAAGCATAGCATAGAAGAGTCCTAGTAGAATATCTCGTAGCAACATCCACGTTAGTCAAGATCCAATGAGCAAACCATTCCACTGGGATGGCTTGTAGATGTCATGGAGATCCCAAGAGCAAAGATAACTCTGGAAAACGAATAAAACATTCAAAACCATTTTCCATTTCAAATAAGCTACTGCCAATAATGCCAAGAGAAACTGAGACAGAGGGCATGTTCATCAGGTGATTTTTTAAAATGGCCAATGGTTAGCTCAAATTTTGTTTCCATCCTTCATGTTAAAAATACTTTGTTTTAGGTTAATCTTTGCTAGTTTTCTCTAAAAGCTAATGGAAGACTGATTGAAGACTGGACAATGAGGTCTACTTCAAAAGAACAAACTGATCTAAATGTGTGAAATTAATCCCTTCTTAGCAGAATTTTGTACTAGCTGTTTTGCATTCAAAGCATTTCATAGATAGGATAACCAAGGAGTTGATCCCATCTCCAACACTTGTTGATGCATTCCAGTGAACGCCTCTGCGTCAAATTCAGTGAATGAAGCTCTCCAGATAGAAAAGCCTTGTAATAGACAGTTGCATCTGACAGTTTTTTTTTTTTTTTTAAAAATGTATTTATTGACTTTTTGCCTGGCCCTTTCCCAACTTGTGCTGAGGGTGGCTTCCAATAAATTATGTGCCACAAGAAAACAACTGAATATAAATATATTAAATATATATTAATATATTGCAGCTCACCCCTCACTGTGGAGGAACATGAAGGTGAGCCAGGATTTTAGGGCTGTGAATCCAAGGAAGGCTGCTGGACCGGATGGTAGGCTACGATTAGGGTGTTAAAGGAATCTGCAGCTATTAACTGGCTGGTGTTTTAACTGGGATCTTTAATGGAGTGTATCCCGAATTACCACCCATTCCATCTTGTTTGAAAGCTTCCACCATTGTTCCCACTACCAAGAGAGATTTCCTGCTGACAATCTTCAGGATTATAGACCAGTGGCACTCCCACCCCCATCATCATAGAAGTGTTTTGAAGAAAACTGGTCCATAGGCATATTAGTTCTTGCCTTCCAGATACATTTGATAAGCATCGGTTAAGCATATCGGACTAATAGATCTACGGAGGGCGCCATTGCCGTTAGCCACTCCACACAGCTTTGTATCTGGAACAGCAGGGGGAATTGTAATGCGAATGCTCTTTGCGGACTTTAGTTCCGCATTTAATACAATCTTTCGCCACAAAGACTGGTGACAAAACTTGTGGATCTTGGACTCTCACATTCAATCTGTTTGTGGATTAGGGACTTCTTCTCTGGGCGTTCCCAGAGGGTTAGACTGGGAAATCGGGTTTCCTCAGTTCTTACTCTAAATATGGGAACGCATACAGGGCTGATGTGTTGAGCCCTTTACTGTTCACCCTTTATACATATGATTGTACTCCTGTCTATCATAGTAACACCATTATCAAATTTGCTGATGACACAAGCGGTGGTAGGAGCTCATCTCTGGAGGGGATGGAGTCTGCCCTATCGGAATGAAGTGGACCGGCTGCTCTCATGGTGCAGGGAAAATAACCCTGGTTCTTAACACTAACAAGACAAAGGAGCTCATAGTGGACTATAGAAGGAATAGCTCAGAAATTCAGCTCTTGACTATAAATGGAGATCCAGTGGAGCGGGTGGCTAGTTTTAAATTCACCAAGGCGTTATGATTAAAGAGGATTTGTCCTGGGTAGTACAGACTACCGCAGTGGTTAAGAAAGCCCAGCAAAGACTGTACTTTTCTGAGACTTTTAAAGGAAGCTTAACAATAACTAGATGGAAAAACTTCTGGTGTCCTTTTACCGCTGTGCTATAGAGAGTGTCCTAACCTACTGCATCTGTGTATGGTTCTCGGTTACTGCAGTGGCTGAATAGGAAGAAGCGCTCCAAAGGGTGATCAATACTGCACAAAGGATTATCGGCTTGACTCTCCCCTCCTTGGAAGAAATCTATAATGCCCGAAGTCTAAATAAAGTAAAATAATTCCTAAAGGACCCACGTCATCCAGCACACTCTCTTTTTAAACTGCTACCATCTGGCAGACGATACAGGGCCCTCAGAACTAGGACAAAGGAAGCTTAGAGACAGCTTCTACTCTAGAGCTGTGGCTATACTAAGCTCAGCTACTTCATATTGATGTATTTGGGGCTATGTAGGGATGGAGTGGAAGGGATGATGATGTATGAGTCTGAAATTGCATGAGTCACAGGGGAATTGTATGTGAGTCTGAAATTATTATTGCATCGAGGAATGCTGCTGTAAATTTAGATTTGTGCGTGCACAATGACAATAAAATAGCAATGCTTATGGCTTAAAATCTTCTAATAATAAAACCTCAATGGAGTTGTTAATGCACCGAGAATGTCAAATGCAGAATAAATTGCCAATCACGATCAAATCAAAACCAGCTCAATATGGCCAACTCGCAGCCAGCTAACTGATGCAAAAGGTTCTTCTCCTCTGTACTTACTTTTCTGAAGTAAGACAAAGGGTGCTTTCGTGTCATCATTGTGATCGATCTTTCCATTACCACACCATGATGATGAAGATGCTTCAGAGTGCCGGGAAGGTTTTCAAGTTACAAAAAACCACGCCTTTCATAAAGCCTCCATTTTGATGGATGCCACAAGGGAAAAAAAATCAAGTTCCACAATTGCATTTCTCTCCAACAATTAACGGTGCTATCTGGAGTCCTCACAGCCATTTCTCACCCACTCTCCAAATAATCAGCCAGTAGGAAATAGAAGATATCCCACTGTACATTAAGACAAACTGACCCATGGAATGGAGGTCTGTAGAATTTAGAACATAAAATAAAATCTAAGCCCCAGTCCAGCCACAACTTACCGCTGCTTTTTTTTTGCATACATTTACCCTCCAAGTGCTTCAGCGGCAAGGTCAGTCCAGTGCTGAGCAAGCTACCTGCATTACAGGTGAAGTTATACTCTACAGTTAGTAGCAGACACTGTTTGGGCCACTAGGAACATTTGTAAAGAAATCGAAGTTATTTTGGACGACCAAGACAGCTAAATAAGAAGGTGCTGGAAGGAGATCTCTGGATCCAAGTGATATGGGAATCAGAAAACTTCTTGGTCCAAGACAAAAATGTTTCTATCTCAGTAGAAATCACCACATCTTAAAAATCTGCTTCCATCGTGACTTAAACTTTAATCCCCCACACTAGACAGCAGGTGACAGACAAAGTGCTGATGGTCAGAAATTAAGCCAAACTGTTTTGCTTTTGGAGGAAGTCAAGGAAGTGATTGCAAGCAGAACTTAAGTGAAAAGCTAGTTAAATATTAGGGTGGAGGAGGGGAATGGAAAGGGGAGCAGCAGAGACACCTCCAAAGGAACAAGGGCAAGCCTAGAGGAAATGCAGGAGCGCTCCATAGGGGCAGGCATTCAGCACCACCCAACAAGGCTGGTGACCATGGAATGTGTCATCGAACACAGGAGTTACAAAATTCGGGTGTACTCATGGCAAAAAATGTAGAAGGATTCTGATTTCTTGCAGGGTCACATTCCTTTGTGGTAATCAAGTCACTTCTCAAAGCCATAACAAAATCTAGCATGCTATACCCCTCCCCCATTTTGCTGGTTTCCGTCCCCTTAGAGTGCAATAGCTTGTACTGACAAAAAATACTGTAAGACAGACAAAGCTGCAGAGCAACAGCACATCCTAAAACAACTCAGCACAGAGAGAGGCTAAAAGAGCAGAGTCTTATTCTATAGCTTTTCTTGCTCAGCTGGAGTGCTAACTAATTGAAAAAAAATGCTAATACTCCACATCTTCAAACCGCGTTTCAGGGGCCTGAAGTTGCCCAATATGCTTTAATGAAGCCGGACACAAACTTTGTTTATGCTATATGCTTACTAGGGAACTTACTGTCACACAACATACTGTGAAGTTAGCAAATGTTTTATGTTTAAAAAGCTTTATTCGAAAAGAGAAGTAACTTTAAAACTTTTGCAGGACTTACCGCGAACCCTTAGGAATGATGCCAGGATCATGGTTCAAATAGACATATTTTATTTAAGACAGACCAGCACAACACACCTGGTAGCATATAGTCAAAGTGTGTATATACAGGAATGCTTTGTAGCTTGACATGTCCCCATGTTTCTCCTATTCATTCACTAGTCGATAGAATCACCCCATATTCAAAGCAATATCCCATATGAAATAAACTTATTCACTCACTTGGCTGTGGTTGTAACTACAGTGCCAGTTTACAAAGGACTACAAGATCAATGAAGAGGTTAAATGGCTACACACTTACCACGACACGAATATCTCTTATATCTCCAATTTCTACATTAATGCCCTTCTTTTCATGCACAGGGAGCCGAATGTACCAATAAAAGATTGGAATTTGTGGGAAACAGTTCCAATCTCCATAAAAGCAAGTACCTCACATTCATAGTAGCTACCTTCATTCTCTTTAGTCTATCGGAACAAAAAGGAAGGGAAACAGACAGTCATCATTTGGGGGCTTCCAGATACACATTCTAGTCTCTTACAGCACAAATTAGGCCAGTCCCAGAGAGGGTGGAATGTGGAAAGGGAACAAAAAGACTCCAAGACAGTCAGCTAATGCTACTTTAGTCAGAAGGTGAACAATTAAGAAGAACACACAATGGCAGTCTCCACAGGGGGAAGATACCCATAAAGGTCTGGGAAAGCAACACGCGGCAATTGGGTGCCTTCTACCGTTCAAGGAGACCTGGCAGCTAGAGAGGCACTGCCAAGAGTAGAGTGGTGCACAGGCGGATAAAGCGATCCTTGGCAACTGTCCTCAATGTTCTGCTCCTTATAGAAAGAAGCTGCTTATTTCAAATCTGCTACCAAATATTGCTTACAGCCTCAGGCAGCGAGGAACAAGAACACAATTAGTGTTAAAAAAACTAAAATGTAACGTTTGAGAAATTGGGCTCTTTTGCCCATTGACACCCATTTCGCAATGCTCACATGACACTCTCCAAGCTACTCCAAAAGGCCTACAAATTGTTGCTTAGAAATATTTCATCTAACTTTCCTTCAGAGAAATGACCAAATTACCACACCATGATTCCACTTCTTGACCTCAAGGAAGCCCCTCCCTCTCCAACATTTCCCAACAGTCAAATAAATGTCCCCATATAATAAATTCAGTGACAGTGTGCAAATACAGCTTTGCTCATTTCTTACCTCTAAATAGTGCAATTACAGTAAAGGTATATATGGGAAATCCAAAGCTACCACAAGAAGCATGTGTTGATTGATGCTAAGATAAAAAACATCTGAACAAGAACTGTAAGGAACTTACTTTTGGAAGGGGAAAGACACATTTGAGCTTCCGAGTTTCTTCCGCATATGCCATTGTTTGCCACTCACTGACCACGTCGTCACGGTATCCCAAGGACACATTAAATGTGATCTCTGCATTTTCTTCTGTAGGACCAAAGCATCAAACGTTTTACAGAAATAACGAGAAATCTGAAAAGCAGCACAGACATCTGAGCATAATTTATGTGAAACCTACGCACTAGTTTAGTCAGAGAGTGTAGGCTATACATTCAGTTTAGCTATTAAAGCTGGAAGGGAAAAATCCAGGATGCCAGAACCCTTAGAACCCTTTGCTTGTGTCCAGTCATTGTGACAAGGTACCTTTGCTTTCCATGATACTGTTCTGTCATACCCTACGTATTCCCTATCTCCCCAAACAAGACAGAAAAACTAGCCTTGGAGGCCAAGTTTCATTTTTCAGGTTTCTTACAGGAATCTTGGATTGCATATATATTATGGTTGTAAACATCTTTGCCCAGCTTTAATCTTTAGGTGTTTTTTTTTACAAAATCACAAATGCTGCTTACATAGGGCCTAAACTTGCCATCCATCTGGAAGTTACGGTATTGCTTCCTGTTGCCAGAGAAGGCTATGCGATGCGCAGCAAACTTAAGACCACTGGATTCTGATCCCAGCTGTCGATGCTGAAGACACTGTATGGTTCCAGCTTGAAGCTGAACAAGACGACATCTTTGAAGTTCTACCGACGGGTACATTTGTTCCTGGTTTCAAAGTTATAATTTCATTTGGAACTAGGCGGAGGGACACTCGTCCAGAGTGCTGGGAATGGGTGTGGAAGGACTCTGTGGTTCAGACCTGCTATTTATATATTGCTTGGAGGTGTTTCGATTCTGTATGGATGCAACAACTTTTTCAGTTTTTCAGCTCCTCCCAGTTCCCCAGCATGTACAACCTGTGCATTTGTTTTAAAATATCATTTGAAGGTCTTAGATGCTTATGTTTGCTTGTTAAGCAGGAAAGCTCTAGCTGTTTTAAAAAGCGGATTCAATTCTAAGCCAGATTAAAACAAAATTCTACATAGAATTTGGAGCTAATTACACGCACATAACTTTGCCTCTCTTGAAGTTGGCAGTAAAGTTTTATAAAATTGCCTTCACTTGAGGTTCAACAGCGGTGGGGAGAGAACCATGCATGCTCTGGAGTCATCTGGCAATTTCAAAAGTCATAGTTTCTTACTGAAGGCAAACTGCAGAGGAGGGAGGGGGATTACTGGCCACCTTCCATACCCTGCTGTGCCTCCATTCCCCCAATCTGCTGGTCCACCTGCCCCAGCTCACAGTTGACTTATAGTGACCCCATAGGTTTACAAGACAAGACGCACTGAGAGGTGGTTTGCCATTGCCTGCCTCTGCTTCATGATCCTGGTATGCCGGGATATGTGTGTGTGTGTGTCTCCCATCCAAATACTACCCAGGGTCAACCTTGTTTAGCTTCCAAGATCTGACCAGTTCAAGCTAGCCTTACTTAGTCCTTTACTAAAATGGTTCTGTGGTGTCCAACATTCCCTAAATTTAATTTTGGGGTGAATATTTTGCAGTTTGAGAACCACAGAAATAACAGGTGTACGGTTTAAAGCCATAACCCACTGTTTTGGCATAATAGGGGGGACCGGGGCTAGGTAGGCACTAGGACCCATGCAGAGCATACTACAACAAAGAAGATCTGGCATGCTTTGTTCTGTGGTGGAAGAATATAAAATCTGCTAACATGTTTATGTGAAATAGAGTATAGTTGAAAGCCTGATTACGCTTCCAGTATATTTATGAGAACTGAAATATTTGGAAGGCCACCTCTGTGGCCATTCATATGAAAACCAAGCTAGGAAAGTGGACCAAGGATGCTTTCAAAAACAGATGTCCATGTCAGCCATATAGATTCAGCACCTTCAGCCCCTCTGAGCTGCACAGGGACAGCACCATCACCATTCTGACTGGCCTGCTACATTTCAGAGTAGGCCTTTTGTGCTGGCACTTGCTCTTTCTATGTTCCACCCCCTTCAATTCCACATCAGGGTTCCATCTAACCAAATGTCAGGTTGCTGCACACAAACACTCCCTTTCAGAACTGCCTTCATTGCCTGAGTGACTATTCTCTTTCAACAGCTGTGTTATTGCTGGAAGGCAGTCAATGTTACTTGCATAGAGCATTTGTTTCCTGAGACTTGTGTGAACAAGACTTGCTACATCAGGATAAAACTTGAGATTAGTTTGGCAACAGAAGATAATTCACTGCAGAAAATATTTGACCAATTCCACTAGTTAAAAGCAGAAGTACTAGCCATATCATTTGTTTGTTCTTGTATTTCATAGTTACTACTACAGACTTCAGAGCTAGTTCTCATGGTCAAAATTGCTTTGACACAGTCTCACTCCCTCTTTCCAGACATAATGCATAACTGGGAGCCATTGGACAACACAGGAGACAAGACACAGGAGTTTCCTGCAAGTCATTCATTTCTATCTCATCCATCCAAGAAGCTCAGGACAATGCATACCATTCTCCCTTCCACTACTGTATCCTCCCAACACCCTTGTGAGGTGGGTTAGGGAGAGAGAAGGTGGGAGAAACAAAGAGGCCCAAGTTTTCCTAGTAAGTAAGATTTATGGCACACTGGGGATTTGAACCTGGGTCTCACAGACCCTAGTTACACAATTACATTTGTGTGATCAAGGCCAGCAGAAGCCCCACTGTTTGCAGTTGATTCTGATCAGTAGGGATACAGTTAATGGGAACATTATTCCATTCTGAAAACATATAGTTTTGATCTTTTTCCCCAACGTTAGGTTATCACAAACGAAAAAAATGTTGGGTTATTGCAAAAGGCTTTATGTAGAAGTAGGGCAAAATTTTTTTTTCTTTCTTCATGTCAGGCTGTCACTTGCTACCAAACAATTTATTCACACCTTTAAATATGACAACATGTAGCAGGTCACTGCAATAGTTGACTGACTACGCAAAATGTAATCAGTGGAAAGCCCTGATTTCCATAAGCATGCTTAACAGACATATCCTTCAGGAAGAACAGCACAGCTCCCTTCAAGGTCACTAACAGCAGCCTCCAAAATGCATTTTAGAGCATCATCATCAATCTGCGTGACCTTGGAGAAAGAACCCTGCAACACAGATCTATCAGAGGCATCCTGCCAAGACCAGGCTTTTTTACTCCACCACTAGAAACCCTTTTGTTAATTAAATAATGAATGTACAGGACCAAAAATATTGTGTCCTAGCTGCTGAGCTTCTGCACTTTGAAAGAGAGAAAGAGTAACTAGACTGTGGTAAAACAGTGGCTTCAGCCTCTCATCATCTTCATGGCAGTTCAAGCAACTGAGGGGTACTGGTCAAAGGCAGCGGCTGCCCTGAGTCAGACAAATGAGTCACTGGGCCATTTTTATTCTGTTGGTGTTCCCCAACCCGAGTAGTCTATATATACCTGCACACA
>NC_059441.1:2402448-2446097 GCF_021028975.2 Sphaerodactylus townsendi
CTTTCTACGGAGGTGGCCGGGGCAGAGGCCTCTCCTTGGGTATCTTCTTCAGAATATTGGGCTGCATTCATGCTTGCATTTGGCTCACCTTCACCATTGTAGGCCGGACTCTCAGGTTTCTACTTGGGGAAAAGTCTCCTCCCATTACTCTGTTGGTTGTCTCGGGGCTGTTTTCTTCAGAGTCCCACCAAGAGCAGCCAGCAGAAGCGGAGCTGTTGAGGGAGTAGCGTCCGTGGTGACTTCCCGCACCAGGGAGTGTCTTGCCGGGAGAAAGGTTCGATCCAATACAGGACCTTCTTCTCTGGTGAGAAATCATGCTGGGAAGATGGAAGAACAGAGGAGAGAGTTACCCGGGCAAACAGACTCAAGCGTTGCAGCAGGACTAACCATGATGAAAGAAAAATAGGAGAGTGGATTTATATGGCGCTTTTTTATCAACCGCATAAGGAGTCCCAAAGGGGCTTACAAACTCCCTTACCTTCCCCACTCCCTACAATAGACACCTTGGCCAGAGGTAGGTGGGAGCTATGAGGAGTGCTGAGAGATCTATGGCTTAAGCTTAGCCATTCTCAACCCAGGGTTCAGTGAAGGTACCCTGGGGTGCCGTGAAACATGTCCCAAAGGGGTACCATTAGCAACCCCCTCATTTTTGTCCCAATGGGTACCCCCCCTCCCATTTTTGTGGGTGTCTCCCACCAGCGCCACAAAGGACATGGAGCACAGCCCATGGGGCAGGGGCTGCCACAAGGTCAGCAGCCACCCCCCCCCCCCCGGGCTTTCCCTTCCCCCTGGGGGGGGAAGGGGGGGGGTGGGGCAAGCAGGGGCAATGGGAGGGGAAGGTGGAGGGGGGCGGCAGGGGTACCATGCCACCATGAGATATGAAGAGTGAGGTCAAGGGTACCCTGACCTCGAAAAGGTTAGGAAACACTGGCATAGCCCAAGATCACCCAGCAGGCTTCATGTGGAGGAGCGAGGAAACAAATCCAGTCCACCAGATTGGTGTCCGCTGCTCCTGTAGCCAGAGGAGTGGGGAATCAAACCCACGTTTCTCCAGATAAGAGTCCGCCGCTCATAACCACTGCATGCCACGCTGGATAATCTGGATCTATAACTCATGTATATGAGGGCACTAAGGGGGGAAAAGGGGAAAGTTGGATAGGGTTTTGGAGATGGGGGAGAGTGACCCCGTCTTGAAGGGGTGTCCAGGATTGGCCGGGGAAATGACCGGGTGTTTGCAGGAGCAAGGGAAAGATCCCCTATGCAAGTGGTGGTGGGGGGGGGCATGCCCGGATCCAGAACAGACACATATACACGGATGATTGAGAAGAGACCAACATTTATGTCCCCAAATGGGTCCTCATGGTGGTATGAGGTAAACTGGCAGGAAAGCCACAGACAAAGAATTGATTGCTTTTCCAGAGTTGCAACAAAAAGAACATAAGAACACAAGAACAAACCAGCTGGATCAGACCAGAGTCCACCTGATCCCAGCTCTCTGCTACTACATGATGGCCCACCAGGTGTGTTCAGGAGCTCACATGCAAGGGTGTGAAAGCAATGGCCTTCTGCGGCTGTTGCTCTGCGATCACCCTGGACTGTTAAGGCATTTGCAATCTCAGATCCAAGGAGGAGGGATCCAAGATTGGTAGCCATGCATCGACTTATCCTCCATAAAGATATGAGAGCCTGGGTGAGTTGTGAGTGTACAGGATTGTTCTCCTGACTTTTGATTGATTGCTAGGATGGCCCAGGCAGAGAGGGTCAGAAAGGGTCTGTTTGGAAAGGTGGTTCAATCACACCTCAGGGGTGACGTCGTGGGAATTAGCTAGCTCCGTTCTCCAGCCAGGCACAGAGCCTGGGGAAAAGTTCAACAATCATCAGCTTTCCTGCTCAGGGTTTACACACAAGGCAGCTCCCCAAACCCTTGAGAGGCATCCCTGGGTACACCTTGTTCAGATACCAGTGTCTTGCTCTGATTCCAGACTTTGGCCCCAGAAAGGGGGCCTCCACATGCCCTTTCTCAGTGGCGAAGGTCTGTGAAAGCCGCGCTGGGGTGGAGTGGTAGAGTCGGGGGAGACGGACACTTGAGCCAAACAACCCTCCGCCCACCCCAGGCCGAGAACCTCTGCAACCCTTCCACAATGAAGAAGAAAGAGAGTTGGATTTATATCCCCAGCCTTTCTCTCCTGTAACGAGACTCAAGAAGCAGCTTGGTGAAGTAGGAGGTTAAAAGCAGGTGCATTCTAATCTGGAGGAACTGGGTTTGATTCCCAGCTCTGCGCCCTGATCTGTGGAGGCTTCTCTGGGGAATTCAGATTAGCCTGTACACTCCCACACACTGCGCCAGCTGGGTGACCTTGGGCTAGTCACGGCTTTCAGGAGCTCTCTCAGCCCCGCCTACCTCACTGGGTGTTTGTTGTGAGTGGGGGGGGGGCAGGGGATTGTAAAGCCCCTTGGGGTCTCCTGCAGGAGAGAAAGGGGGGATATGAAATCCAAACTCTTCTTCTTCTTCAAGGGGGCTTACAAGCTCCTTTCCCTTCCCTCCTGTCAATAAACACCCTGTGAGGTGAAGCTGGGCTGAGAGGAAGCTCCGAAGAACTGTATTCTTGGAAGGTCACCAAGCTAGCGTGTGCTGGAGAATACACAAGCTAACCTAGTTCACCAGATAAGCCTCCCGCAGCTCAGGCAGCAGCTTGAAATGAGGAATCAAACCCGATTCTTCAGATTAGAGTACACCTGCTCTTTACTAAATATGCCACTGCTGCTCCTGGTGAGAGTGCCACAAGGGCTGTGGAGTCCAAAGCAGAGCCCCCCTTCATGAGGGTTTGGGGGGGGGCAGAGTCTGGGGGGGCACCAAGCTGAGCAACCCTCTGCTGCCCCAGTGGCAGAGCTCAGGAAGGGGTGCAGAGCTCATGTTGGGGTGCCGGATGCCCTGGCAGCTTCTGTGAAAGCTCTGCTGGGGCAGTGGGGTGGAGTCGGGGGGGGGGGGGGTGCTGAGCTGAGCAATGGTCTGCTGCCCCAGGACAGCCCTGCCTCAATTTGGTCATGCCCCCCACTTGGAAGAATTCGGGAAGGAGAGGGAGTGAGGTGGCCCATCATCTGGTCATGGCCCACCCACTCTGGGAGGAGAGAAAGGAGGGGCTGAGCCCATCATCTGCACAGCCCTACCTCCAATCTGGTAGGTAGCCCGCCCACCCACAAGGGGAAGGGAGGGGGAGGAGGAAGGGGGCCTGTCCTCTGGTCCCCCACCCACCCTGAGAGGAGAGGAGGTAGAGGAGGGGTCCATCATCTGGCCAAAGGCCACTCACTTGGGAGGGAAGAAGAAGAAGAGTTGGATTTATATCTCCCTGTTCTCTTCTGTGGGAGACTCAAAGGGGCTTACAAGCTCCTTTCCCTCTCACTACCTACAACAAGCACTCTGTAAGAGGTGGGTGGGGCTGAGAGAACTCAGAGAAGAACTGTGATTAGCCCAAGGTCACCCAGCTGGCATGTGCTGGAGTGCACAAGCTAATTTAGTTCCCCAGATAAGCCTCCACAGCTCAGGCGGCTGAGCGGGGAATCAAACCTGGTTCTCCAGATTAGAGTGCACCTGCTCTTAACCACTACGCCACTGCTGGAGGGGGAGGGGGGGAGGAGGAGGGGGAAGGGGGGGGACAGGCAGCTGCTGAGCCTAATGAAGAAGAGCTGCACTGCTCAATGAAGACGGCTGAACAGCCCAATGAGGAAGGGCTGTGGACGCCAAGATGGGGTGCTGGGTTCTGGGTGAAGTGGCGGGGGAGGCTCTTCCTAGCGCCAAGACACCTCCGGGGCTCAAACCTCCTTCCCCTCATCCCTGCTGACCCAGATAAAGGTTGCTACAACATGAAAGCGATCACAACTTTCATAAGGAATTCACTATGGCAGTACCTTTGAGAGAGATTGATCTGTTTTGAGACCAAGGAGGGGATGCAACAGAGCCGGGTGCCAAGGGAGAGAAACGATGGAGCGGCAGTTACTAAAATATATATCTTCTCCGCAGAGCCTAAAATATACAAAACTATTTGCTAAGATGATTCCTAAAAAAGGTATGACCCGATCCCAGGACTTTCAGAAATACACAGTTGAGTATCTTAGACACCAAGCTCCAACTTCAGAAAAGAGAGAATGCACTGCATGTTATAGCAGATTGTTAAGCTCCGATCGTTCAAACGCCCACTCAGTTTACTTGGATGATATGGAGGCAGTCGCTATTTCTCAGGGGCTACTGTGAACGGGAGGGGGAAGACTATTAGGTTTGTATGGCCGATCCTTATATCGCACTACAGGATTGTTATGGACTCCAATTCCCATCAGCCCCTACCAGCATGGCCATGCTGGCAGGGGCTGATGGGAATTATAGTCCATAACATCTGGAGTGCCAAAGGTTCGCCACCACTGACATAAGCTGTCCTGGAAGCCTTTGAACAAACCAATATTTGCTACACTAAAACAGTTCTAATTGGAGCCTTTCCTTGTGGTTCTAGGCAGTGACAAAGGGAGGGGGAGCTGCTCCTGGGGGCATGAACTGCCCCCTCTCTCATGCCTCTGCCCCCCACGCGGACTACATAATGACGGATTGCTCCAAGGGGCGAGCCACACCAGAATGTCCCCATTGTAGCTACACACCTCTGTTTCTAGGGGGCTTACAATATTTAAAAACATATTCAGTTAAAGCAAAAAGTTGACGTGTGACGGAGATACAGAAAAAGATGGCCCTTCAAAAATACACATTCTCTAGTCCCAGGTAGTCAACATACAGCAGGGCGTGACAAACTGCAGATGCCCAGAAATTTCATGGTAGAGTCTCCTGTTTTTTGCAGCCACTTATTATAAATGCCTCTGACTGACTGTTGGAAAAAGTACTAAGTTTATGTAGGGGAGGGATAGAGGTTAGCTTATATAAGCATTGTATCTGCCAAGGCTACAATTCCACATTATCAATTATAGGCTAAAAACTTTGGTTATAGGGTTCTTTTCTTTTTTTAACAAAAGCAAAATAGGATTAAGAAGAAGAAGAAGAAGAGTTTGACGAGCATATCCCCCCTCTCTCCCCTTCCAGGAGAGCTCAAAGGGAGCTGGATAATCTCCTTGCCCCCCCCCCCTCACAACAAACACCCTGTGAGGTGGGTGGGGAGCTGAGAGGAAGCTCCGAGAAGCCTTGTGACTCAGCCCAAGGTCACCCCAGCTGGCATGTGTGGGAGTGTACAAGGCCAATCTGAATTCCTCAGATAAGCCTCCATAACTCTGCTGCAGAGCTGGGAATCAAACTCCCGATTTCCTCTGGGATCAGAGTGCCCCTGCTCTTAGTAGCTACTGCTCTTAAGCCAATTACGCCACCGCTAAGTGTAGCAATAATTAGCAAGATTTTATGGTGGCAATAATGAGAAAGTTTGAGTCATTAAAATATGAAACTCCAAAGGTGGGAAAAGGAAGTGTGGCTCCAGTTACCTATGGGGTGGCTTGAAAAGCCCAAGAAAACTTGTCATTTCTTGTTGGACCACACAGCAAGATCCCAAGAAACCTTTCCGGGGTTTGTAACCCCACGTTTCTCCAGATGTTTCATGGACTACAATTCCACTAAGCCCCTGCCAGCATGCAGTCCATGAAACCCCCCACTACCCCGAGCTTGGTGGTTTTGAAAAGGGAGAGAACCTCTCTCTGCGTTTGGCGCTAAGGGCCATTGTCAGCTTCATGAGAGTTAAAACGTCCTGTCATGAATAGCCTTGCTCAAGTCTTGCAAGGTTTCCGCCTGCAGAGCTGACCCATCCTTTTTTTTAAAAAAAAATCTCACATCCTAAAACAGTGATGGCGAACCTTTTCGGAGACTGAGTGCCCCAAATTGCAACCCAAAACCCACTTATTTTATCGCATAGAAGTGCCAACGCCGTGGGTAATTTAACCTTACGATACTGAGGTTTTTAGTTTAGAAAAAGCGGTTGGTTCTGAGGCGCAGTGCATTACTTTCGGGGAGTAAGCTTCAGGGTAGTCCGGTATTTTGCTTTGAAGCAACTATGCAACTCTTCAAGCGAGGGTGGATCCACGACCCGAGGAGGGTTTTATTCCAGAAGCAAGCCCCATTGCCAGCAACTGCTTACCTCCCAGGGATCAAAGGCTCAGCTTTAGTTCTTCGTGATGAAAATCAGTGGGAGGCTTTGGCTGAGCGCTTTAACAGGGCTGGCTCTACACTGCTTCCTCGCAAAGCGCAGGTCTTAAGGGTTTAGTCGCTAAGCACCGAGCCTCCTTAGTGGCCCAGGCTGGCTGGCCTAGAGGTGTGTGGTGTGTGGGAGGGCGGGGAACGACTCTGTCGCGTGCTCACACAGAGGAGCTCTGAAGTGCCACCTCTGGCAATCTTCCGTGTTGGCTGGTGGTTCGCCACCACTGTCCTAAAAACACCAGCTGACTGACCATTGTGCGTATCAGGATCTCCTCACAGTCGGGCATCTCAAATTCCGGCGCGTGGACAAACTGGGCCTCTCT
This sequence comes from Sphaerodactylus townsendi, assembly GCF_021028975.2. Lineage (NCBI taxonomy): Eukaryota > Metazoa > Chordata > Lepidosauria > Squamata > Sphaerodactylidae > Sphaerodactylus > Sphaerodactylus townsendi. The sequence goes on from NC_059441.1 coordinate 2,408,944, forward strand.
CTCAGGATCATCTACAAAGCTCGAGGTCACTCGGAAAGGGACCTCATCCAGGGAATTCATGTTGCTTCTTGGACTGTGACTCTCTAATGAAAACAAAACAAAAACGAGTGGTTAGAATTTCATCCCAGTTCATCCTCAAAATATATATTTTTTATTTTTTATCACACAAAAGACATATGAAGCGTACATAGACACCAACACTAGCAATAACACCAACAAAAAAACATGAAATGGGCGGGGGGGGGACCCCAAATTAAAACCTTACAAAATACTACTCATTATTATTATTATTATTATTATTATTATTATTATTATTATTATTATTATTATTATTATTATTATTATTATTATTATTATACACATAACAACACAGCACAAGTGTCTGGAATTCATCTCTGAATATCGAGTCCTTCCCAAGGACCTAGGATATTAGAGGTATTTGCGTAGAATGTGTGCAGTTCCTAGAAGTGCTGCTTCTGCAGCGTATTAGTTGATGTTCTGTCAAGTTTAGGCTTTCAGATGTTTTCAAGATTTCTTGGGATTCCTCCTAGAGCACAGAGCTACTAGTGGGATTACTGTTGTTCTTTTTCTGCCACAATCGTTCAGCTTCAATTTGTAGGTCCTTGTATTTTGTGATCTTTTCCAGCTCTTATTATTATTATTATTATTATTATTATTATTATTATTATTACTACTACTACTACTACTATACTATACTACTACTACTACTACTACTACTACAGCATTGTTGGTGATTGATGAATCGATTAATAACCAACAATGTTTCACCATCCTCATACTAGCTGTTGCAGATTCATTATTATTATTATTATTATTATTATTATTATTATTATTATTATTATTATTATTATTGTATTATTATTACACACATAACAACATTTTACAAGGTGTCTGGAATTCATCTCCTGAAGATCATCGAGGTCCTTCCCAAGGGACCTAGGATATCAATAAGGATTGTTGCGTCGAATATGTGCAGTTCCTAAGAAGTGCTGCTTTTCTGCAGCAAGGTGGACTGATGTTCTGTCCAAGTTTAGGCTTTCAGATGTTTTTTCAAGAGATTTCTTGGGATTCCTCCTAGAGCACCGACTACTAGTGGGATTACTGTTGTTCTTTTTCTGCCACAATCGTTCAACTTCAATTTGTAGGTCCCTTGTACTTTGTGATCTTTTCCAGCTCTTTGTCCTCTACCCTGCTGTCAACTGGCACAGCAACATCTGAGTCAAACATGTTTTTTTCTCTACCACTGTTATGTCTGGGGTGTTGTGTGCAGGGTGTCTGTCTAATCTATGTCTAAAGGATCCCAGAGTATTTTTTGCTTCTTCATTTTCTGTAGTGGTCTTCTCTGGCATTAACAGAGTACCGAGGTCTTGTTACAAGGCTTGAGCCGTGCACCTGCAAGGTTCAGTGCACCATTGCTGCTAGCCTATTGTGGCCGTTCGAGGATAGTCAGTTTGGGCTATTTTCTTACAGCAACAGATGATGTGCTCCCGCGGTTTCCATCACCCTCTTTGCAGAGGCGGCATTTGGGTCATTGTGCAGGACTTTTCAATTAGATGTCTTTATTGCATTTGTCCTTAATGCTTGCTCCTGGGCAGCAAAAATCAGGCCTTCAGTTTCCTTCTTTAGAGTTCCCCTTCTGTAGACCACTCCCATGTTTTCTTTGCTGTCAACCTTCCCTTCCAATGTTCTTAAAATTGCTGCCCATGGGTGGCAATTTGTTCTAGCCACTGCTCGCTTTAAATGTTTTTTAAACTGTTGGACTCTATACTCTTTTTTGATTCTTTGGCTTTCAGCATACCAAACCTTGTGGACTTCTTTCAATGCTGGCTCTTGACTTTCTTGGATGTATTCTTTCAGGCCTCTTTTTTCTTGTCCCTCTACTGATTGTGACATGGAGCAGTCCTCTTCCTCCTTCTGACCTTGCTAAGGTAGGGATCTGTCTACATCACTTCTTGGATGCAGTGCTTTCGATTGATGGTCATAATTTTCCTTGTTTTTTCTGTCCCAGGATGTCCAATTGAGAAGCGGAATTGATTAGTGCCAGCAGTGCTAGCGTACTGAGGCACAGCAAGTATTAGTGCCTTTATTGTATTTCCTCCATTTTAGCTTTGATTTCAAAATTTTTCTTACCCTTCTAAAATATTCCTTCCTAATTCGCCTTTGACTTCTGCATGCTTGATGTTCTCTGCTTGCAGTATCCCCAAGTATTTGTAGCTTTCATTCACTGGTAAGCTCTTTATTTCTATGGCATTTTTATTATTATTATTATTATTATTATTATTATTATTATTATTATTATTATTATTATTATTATTATTATTATTATTATTATTATTATTAAAGAGAGGCGGTGGCCCTGTAAGGTCACTTAGCAAGCTTCATGTGTAGGAGTGGGGAAGCAAATCCAGTTCACCAAATAAGAGTCAGCTGCTCATGTGGAGAAGCACAGAATCAAACTTGGTTCCCCATATCAGAGTCCACTGCTTTTAACCACTACACCACGCTGGCCATGCAGAAGCCACGTTCCCACCCCCCCATCTCCTACGAACAAAGTCAACGCTGGTAATCTTTGAGTTACGGCCAGCTGGGTCATGCAGAGATTAGGGTTGCCTAGTACATCAGCTAGCAAGCCAGATGGACAGTAACCGGCTTTACCATGCGGCACATGCGCTTCCATGAGGACATTCCATAAGCAACCCCTCTGGAAGTCCGGCCAGGGCTTCGACCATCTGCTGCTTCATGCAAAAAAGCAGTTCAACATAAGCTAAGCTGCGTCATGATGCAGAGAGGTAGCAAAAAGCAGCAATGCCATTTTTTTATGATGATGATCATTTTTTAGATGGTGATCAAACTATCTGCAAAGACCATCTTCAGGGCTGCCTTTCCCCGAATCACCCCGTAGGACTTTGTGGTCTTCCGGAAATAACCTTCTGTTAGTCCCTGGCTGGTCTCCAACAGCTGGACTCAACCTGGCCTGGTGGAACTCCCTCTCCGATGAGACCAAGTCCCTATGGCATCTTGTTCAGTTCTGTAGTGCCTGTAAAATGAAGATGTTCCCGCGAGGCCAAGGGGTCTGCAAGCTTGTGACTCTCAGATGTTCATGGACTACAATTCCCATCAGCCCTGCCAGCATGGTCAGTGCCCGTGCTGGCGGGGTCGGCCTGAAGATGTAATTCCGCGAAACATCGGAAACGCCGCACTGCTCTGAGAGTGCCATCTTGGTCAGTTAGTTTTAATGGACTGATAACATCTGATAGATATGAAACGGAATGATTTTATTTGTTGTGAGATTTGTGTCGAAATGATTTTACTGTTCACTACCCTGAGCGCGGCCTCGAGCTAGGGTTGAGTGGGTTTTCAAATTTAATATTTTAATAAAATGTAATAATATGCGGGAATATGCTGCCACAGGAGGTGGGGATGGCCACTAACCTGGATAGCTTTAAAAAGGGCTTGGACAGATTTATGGAGGAGAAGTCGATCTATGGCTACCAATCTTTCTCCTCCTTGATCTGAGATTGCAAATGCTTTAACAGACCAGGTGCTCAGGAGCAACAGCTGTAGAAGGCCATTGCTTTCACATCCTGCATGTGAGATTCCAAAGGCACCTGGTGGGCCACTGCGAGTAGCAGAGAGCTGGACTGGATGGACTCTAGTCTGATTCAGCTGGCTTGTTCTTATGTTCTTAATTAAATAGGCAGGCAGGCAGGCAAATAGACAGAGATCAATTTTGACTGCCTCCTCTCCTTTCATTGGCTTTGGGGTTCAACATACACATTGTACTCTATAGGTCTGGATAGCTTTAATTATTATTTACTCTTGTAAGTAGCTGGAGAGCCGTCTGAACAGTAAAGGCAGGAGAGGAATGAAGTCACTGATAACTGTTGAAGGCTTTCATGGCTGGATTCAACTGGTTGTGGTGGGTTTTCTGGGCTGTGTGGCTGTGGTCTGGTAGATCTTGTTCCTAACATTTTGCCTGCATCTGTGGCTGGCATCTTTAGAGGTGTATCCCAGAGGGGAAGTCTGGTTACACACTGTGTCTGTGCGCACTAACCCTAACCCTAGACATAAGAACATAAGAATATAAGAACAAGCCAGCTGGATCAGACCAGAGTCCATCTAGTCCAGCTCTCTGCTACTCGCAGTGGCCCACCAGGTGCCATTGGGAGCTCACATGCAGGATGTGAAAGCAATTATAAATAGACACAGTGTGTAACAGACTCCTCTCTGTGATACATCTCTGAAGATGCCAGCCACAGATGCAGGCAAAACATTAGGAACAAGATCTACCAGACCACGGCCACACAGCCCAGAAAACCCACCACAATCACTGATAACTGATGAAGCTGTGCTAACAAATGCATCTGACGCTCCCTGGTTTGCAAAGCAGCCTATACGTTCCTTTTATAAACATTAAACATCAGAAGACCTTTATGAGGCATATATGTCCAGGATAAAATCCCAAGAGAAGCAAATATAACAAGACAGATTAGGTTTCTCTTACCAACACAACCTGCAGCAAATACTGGGTTCAACAAGCATGAGTTACTTCTGATCCAAAGCCATGTTCCGACAGACTCGAAAAATGGAGACACTCCAGATCAAGGAAGCATACCTGCTATGCTCTTTATCCTTTCTTCTACGCTGCAGAGACACCAAAACCATTCCAGCCTTTCTCACAGCAAAAAAGGACTTTTAAATCCCTACAAGCTCTTACCAGCCCAGAAATCCCACAGCAATCAACGATAGTAGACTATTATCAGTCAATTCAGATGGAAGCAGTGACATAGAAGTGTTAGGCTACGGAGTGACCACTCTGGTACAGTTTATCCACAGATGCCTGTAAACACTGAACATTCACACGAGTTCCAGTTAAGACACACCAGTGGCAGGGAGAGACATCCAGAAGTTTAAACGCTACGGGGCTTTAAAAACAAAACGTACTTGGTGCCCTTGTAGACGCAGAAGGCATAAGAGGAATATACTCTGAAAAAGCAAAGGTTTTCTTTTTGCCCCCCCATTACTTTCTTTCTGTAATGGGTAGTTGGCAACCATGGTGCAGCTGAACAAAAAAAAATGCAAGATTGAAAATCTATCCTTTTTCTGTTACTAGGCAAGCTTGATAGCCCAGCAGAATGCCCCTTGTTCAGAGTTATACAGAAGGTGCAAATTCAACCGTTTTTAAGGTCTTACTGCTCCCAGACAGATACCTTGGATTTGCCCTTCTTCCAGTGACAGAAGAGAGAAACATGAAAATGTTTAGGCTCTTTGTCTAAGGAGAAAGGAGCAACAAAAGACAATATAGATTAGAAAGAAACAGGGCTCTAGTTCATCTTGCGTCAAAGAACCAGGTGCTGACATCTTCCAATAAGGGCACTAGTTTGCCCCACCCCCACCCTTTTCAAATGATTAATTGATGATTTATTTTATTTATTTATTTAATTTATTATACCGCCCTATCCCCGAAGGGCTCAGGGCGGTGAACAATATAATACCATATATAAAACATACAGTTGAATTAAAATAAGCATATTCTAAAAACAGTATCCCACAAAAGCCCGCATACAACCCGCCCAGATGATGAACTTTAGGGTGTATTCTTTTTACTGCTAATCTGATGTAACCTATAAAAGTAAGAGACAGCAGCCATTTCAGCGTGGTTCCCCTGATCCTGTTTTGTCCGTTTGTTGGCGTGAATAAAACATTTATCTGATTTTTATTTTTTATTCCTTTAGCCGGCTTAAAAGCTTTTGGCTTAAATATTTGAACCGTTTGTTACCCTGTTGTAACACCCTTAAGAAAAGCACCAAGGTACCTGACGATTATAAACACTAACTTGAATTGGAAGCAGAGGGTATTATCATGAGGCCGATGGCCTTTATATCTATATTATAAGGAACTGGGTTAAGAATGCTAGAAGGATGCCTCTCCTCTCGAACGGCCAAGTGGCTCGTTTTGAAAAGAATATTGTTATACAGACACCAGCTGCTTGACGAAGGTGCCACCCACAAGAGCTCGACGGCTGCCAGCCAGTCTTCCAATTCCAACTGCAGTCTGTGGTAACCACCACGACCACCATGTTAAAGAGCAGAGCAAGGCTGACCGCTAAAAAGTATCAAAGGCACCTTTATTTGCCAGTGGTGGGGTTAAAAGCCCGGAGAAGCACAGGAGACATAAAATAACACACCAAAGCACGGTTAACATGGTCTGGGCAGGTTCAGGGTGGCTCTAGGATAGCCTGCTCAGGTATTTCCAATGTAGGCTTTTATTGACAGTCATACCGAGATAGGTTATTACATTTTACATCTCACCTTGTCTGTATTGTCTATGCAAAGTTAAGCTTACCTTAGAAGAGAACCATCAGCTCGCTGTCCGGCAGGAGACAGGAACCTCATTGGCTACGGGCAGAGGCTATTTATGCCATACTTACAGCTTTAAAGGCTTACACAGAGTCAGGTGAATGATTTGCTCACATTTCTAAAGCTAGAAGCCAGGGTTTGCCTTTCTCATGATAAATAAGACCCACTTGCTCAAGAGACCGCTGGTTATGATTATCGTTATTTAAACAAAGTTTCTATACTGCCCCTTCCCTTTCAGGCTTGGGACGGTTCACAATCATTCATAAAACAATTTCAAAGCCGTTCGCGGTCTCGGAGCTGCATATCTCCCCATATTGCCCCGGCAGGCCCCTCCGCTCCTCGGAGGAGGACCTACTCGTGATCCCTGGCCCAAAAATGATCAGGCTGGCAGCAGCCTCGGCCCGAGGGCAGGGCCTTTTCAGCCCTGGCCCTACCTGGTGGGAACAGGCTCCCTAGGGAGATGCAGGGCCCTGCCCGGGACTTACAGAGTTTCACCCAGAAGGGCCTGCAAGACGGACCTGTTCCGCCAGGCGTTTGGGCAGCCTGGTTAAAAATACATGTACCATGTCATCTGGCCTCCCGTGGGCACAAGGGGGGGAGGGGAGGGGAGGGGGGTAGCCAGACGCCATCCACATTTTAAATGTGTTCTGTTTTTTATGTAATTAATATTTAAATTATGTTTTACTGTATGTTTTAATCTTGTTGTAAACCACCCTGAGCCCTCGGGGGAGGGCGGTATATAAAACAAACAAACAAACAAACAAACAAACAAATAAGAAAGAAAGAAAGAAAGACAGGATAAAATGCAATGCTATAACCATGAACACCGTAATACAAATTTAAATCTATGCATCCAACTCGGGTGGCAACAGTCCACGGCCGAGGAGTTCAGAAAAACCCAAAGGAGAGAGTGGGAAGAAGAATCCCACCAGACAGAGGGAGAAGCGGGGAGGGTGGAGGATGATGCTAAAAGCTAGTGTAGGTGAGGTGCCCGTCATTATTAAAGGAAGTGTGAAACTCCTGCCCTGATATTATGCAAAGAAACTTGGTAAAGCAAAAAGTCAGCTGCAAAAACTGTGAAATGTCGTTTATTTTTAAAATTACAAATAAAATCCAGAATTTATTAAACAGAACATTACAAACAGTTCCGACAATTTACCACATTGCATTCGGGTTACAACTTGCTATGCTTGGATGACATCCAAGTATTAAATTGAGGCCTGGTTTTGGAACAGGGGATTCAACTACTCCATGATCCTGTTGCAGTCAGAGTTGAGAAAGGTTTACGTTTTCGTCGTTTGCCAAGTTACACTTACTGGCGACAACTTACACTATAAATACACACACACCATTGATTTGTTCTCACAGGAACACAGGCCGCATTTTTAAAGCCTTTACAATGTAAAGATTGAGCAAGGATTTCATACAATGAAAAAACGGAATTAGTATAATGTATACTAATGACTTATCAGCAAAAGTACCGGATAATTTGGAGGCTGTCTAACTTATCCAACAGATGCCACAGCTTCAACAGCTCCACTCCAAGGGCAACAGAGAAATCTTACTCCTCAGTTATGCTCCTCATCCCAAAGGCAGCTGTGTGTGTGTGTGTGTGTTTGCCAAAATACAAAAACCTCCAGTGCAGAAATGTGAGCATCTGAGAAAAATGTGTTGCTAACATTTATCTTAAGAGGGCTGTGCCAGATATTTAACATCAATTGCTCATTTCCTTGCAGGTACAGTTAAACCGACATCAGTTGGTATTGCCTTTCTCGTTTTCAGAATTTAAGAGGTAACACAAAACAATGGCTTTTCCCTATTACACAGACCTTTCCCTGTACAAATAAAACCAAGGTGTGATATGCACCAAGAAAACAACAATGATACCTACAATTCTCTCAATTTTGCCCCAGAGTGTTTCAAAGGGTGATAATTGCTCACAGCTGCCAATTCACTGTGTATAAGGCCAAAATAACCATGGAAGTTTTTTTTAAAAAAAACCCCTGAAAGATCAGAAAAACAGCTGTAGCTAGAAGCCCCCCAGCAGGCATCTCCAAAAAGTTCACTAGCTGCCATTGTCTCAAGACTGTACTTGACTCTAGCAGGAAAAAGTTAACAGCACAGGTTCTTAACTGAGGATTTGCTGCCACACCGACCGGTGACTCATTCATAATCTCCAAGCAGAACTTAGCTGCTAACTTGGCAATAAGCAGTTGGGATCTTCTTCAAATAAAAGGCAGCAGCGTTTTGTGATTTGGAAAATTCTAAGAAACTTTTTTTTGGCTTCTTGGAGCCCAACTGAACAGCAAAAGCAGTTCATTTACGATGCAACGATGATTAACTCCTTCAAGCCACTCTTCTTACAAATAAGACTAACAACAGAACTTCCCAAGACCAAGGGTTTCATCTTGTATTATGACAGTGCAGTCTGCCTTGTGTCTCTGGGTTTTCCAATGAAAACAGAATGAGGTGTTTTAACACCAAATGGATCTGTGAAAAGTACATCACTGCGTCCTCCAGAACTTCGTTAGGATTTGGCACCATTATCCAACGGCCGTGCCCCAAACGTCGCTGGAAGGGGGACTGGGGAGGACCCAACCTGGTGGGATGAAACTTCCTTCCGGGTGATCTGCTGGCACCAGGAACCGATCCCATCCATGCCTTTAAGAAAAAGTGAAGCAATGAATTGTGCATTCAGCAGATACTTGCCTCAAATCTTTACTTTGTACCAGGATCACAGCTAAAATCAAGCATGAAGCTGACTGATGTAAAAGTTATGTTTCCCATGTTCTAGATGGGGCAGGCTACCGGAAGGACTGCCTGTTTCCATAAAAACCTGCCCTTTTACAGAGGCCACGCTGGGGGTAGCCGCAGAACCCGATGGGGGGGGATTACAAGGTTAAAGAAGCGTACATGATGCTGACCCAACCCGGAAACCATTGCACGAGCGGTCCGGTTGCGGTGGGGAAGAGCGTCGCCATGGAGGCGCCCGTCGCCCGGTCGACTTCCCTACCGTACTCTCGCGGCTCTGTCGGTCGCGTCGCCGAGGCCAAGGGACCGCCCTGCCCTGCGTATTGACGGCTCCAGCGTCGCCGGGGCAGAAACATATCCCAGACCTCGGCTGACGCCTCAAACTGGCGCAGAAGACGGCGCCTGGAATCGACTCCCAGTCGAGGAGGGATGAAATGGCTCCCTTCCAAGCCACTGTTTCCCCAAAACCTCGGCTGGGGAAGCGAGGGAATTAGCTGACTGGCGCGGCGCCCTTCTCGGCGGGAGGTCGCGGTATTGTAGCCCGGCACAGCAACGCTCGCCTTGCCTGTCGCGAACAGCTCCTGGGAGGCGCCCGTTTTTGCCGTCCCCAGAGGCTGTTTACATGGCCTGTCTTGAAGGGCCTAAGATTCTCCAGGGAAGACTATCTCTCCACCCCATCTGTACATCTGACAGGGGCTGGGGAGAGTCTTCTCGGTGATGGTGCCCAGACTTTGGAACATTCTTCCTTCAGAGACCCGGTCTGCTCCTTCCTTCCCTGCTTTCCTTCCATCGTCAGGTGAAGACATTTTATTTCGAACAGTTTTTAACATCTAGATTTCAGCAAACAGCATTTCAGGTTTTATAGGTGTCTTTTAGTAATTTTTAAGGGCGCGGAATGATTTTATGGTATTGTATTTGGTTCGACTGTTTGTGGTTTGATTGTTATTGCATTATTGTATTTTATTGCATTTTGTAAGCAGCCTTGAATATGGCTATAGAAAGGCAAGGTATAAATACTTCTAGTAAATAAATAAAATGTCAAACAACAGGAGCGTGAAGGGGAATACTGTGTGAGTGCTCAGGCCGGGGCAGTGTTAGGGGCAGCCTAACAGGGTTGTCCAGAGCAGTGGGGACTGGGAAAGTGGCGGACCCTGTGCCATGTTTGAGCCAGGTGGTGATTTAGTGCCCCTAACAGTGCGGTCAGTGGCAAGTTATGAAGTAGTAGAAGATTTGATTTGTATAGCCCGCTTTTCTCTACCCTACAGAGTCTCAAAGCAGCTTACAATTGCTTTCCCTTCTCCTTCCCACAACAGAAAACTTGTGAGGTAGGTGGGGCTGAGAGAGTTCTGAAAGGACTGTGACTAGCTCAAGGTCACCCAGCAGGCTTCATGTGTTGGAACGGGGAAATAAATCCAGTTCACCAGATTGGAGTTTGCTGCTCGTGTGGAGGGGCGGGGAATCAAACTTGGTTCTCCAGATTAGAGTCCACTGCTCTTAACCACTACACCATGCTGGCTCTCTAAACTCATAGGCAAGCCCTAATTACAACTGAGCAGTACAACTATAGCAAACATGTTTAAGAAGAAGAGTCTCCTGTAGGAGACTGAAAGGGGCTTACAATCTCCTTGCCCTTCCCCCCTCACAACAAACACCCTGTGAGGTAGGTGGGGCTGAGAGAGCTCCGAGAAGCTGTGACTAGCCCAAGGTCACCCATCTGTCCTGTTTGTTATTGCACAGGTCAATCTGAATTCCCAGATAAGCTTCCCAGCTCGGGGCGGCGTAGAAGCCCGGAGGAATCAACCCGGTTCCTCCAGATTAGATACACGAGCTCTTCACCTCCAATGCCACAGCTGCTCCTTTAAGGGAAACGTAGCTAACTAGCTGAAGCTCAACTGAAGCTAGGATGAGGCAGTTATATAAAATCACAGAACCCAGGAACCTACGTTTTTTTGGAACAGTCCCCTCCTCTCTTACCTTATCTGGATGAGAGCTGGCACTGAATATTCAGCAAAGTAGTGAGAGTATTGTTCTAAAGCGGCTCCAAAAAGTGATGAAGGGGAAACTCCTCTGTAAAACATTAAAAAAAAAGAAATAAGAACATAAGAACAAGCCAGCTGGATCAGACCAAAGTCCATCTAGTCCAGCTCTCTGCTACTTGCAGTGGCCCACCAGGTGCCTTTGGGAGCTCACGTGCAGGAGGTGAAAGTAATGGCCTTCTGTGGCTGTTGCTCCCGAGCACCTGGTCTGCTAAGGCATTTGCAATCTCAGATCAAGGAGGATCAAGATTGGTAGCCATAAATCGACTTCTCCTCCATAAATCTGTCCAAGCCCCTTTTATAGCTATCCAGGTTAGTGGCCATCACCACCTCCTGTGGCAGCTACTATACAAATCAAATTCTATCGAAACCCAGTGAGAAGACACAGCAAGAAAGCCCAGCGTCTCTTGCCTGTTTTCCTCAAATGCGCCAGCCGCAGAGCATAACAAAGCCTTCAAAACTGGGCAGAGAACTGGAGGCGAGGGATGAATTTTCCTGCAAACACTGCAGAGGCTGCTTTATACTGGAGTCAGACCCTTGGTCCATCAACGACAGTGCTGCCTACTCAGACTGGCAGCTGCTCTCCAGGGTCTCAGGAGGGGGTCCTTTCACATCACCTACATTAGGGGTCTGCAACCTGTGGCTCTCCAGATGTTCATGGACGACAATTCCCACTTGGCCATGCTGGCAGGGGCTGATGGGAACTGTAGTCCATGAACACCGGGAGAGCCACAGGTTGTAGACCCCTGACCTACGTCCTGTTTGTTTTTAATTGGAGATGGTGGGGATTGAACTCGGGACCTTCTGCATTCCACTGAGCCACAGCCCCTCCCATAGACACACGAAGATGCCTCCTCCTGAATCAGACCATTAGCTCATCAAGATCGGTGTTGCCCACTCAGACTGGCCAGGCAGCTCTCCAGGGATTCAGGTCCTGATTCTTACTGGGGAGGCTGAGGATTGAACCTAGGACCTTTCGATGCTCTACCACTAAGCCACAGTTGATTTTCTGGTTAAGGAAAAATACCATGGGCAGTTCTCTGTGTCCAGCCCTACCAACTTCTGGAGGCACTGCTCATCTTTACTGACCCTGTCATTAAGATCTCCGGCTACCAACCATTCATCGCATTTGTTAGAAAGTTGTAAAGTTTCTAAATATTCAGTGATTTTACGCCACTGTGTTTCCCTTGTCTTATTGATGGAGCTAGGGGGAAGGTAAACATTTATAATTATGAGACTGCGGCCTTCCCCTGTTATCTTTACTGCATGTGCCAAGTGTTCACAAACTGGAAGAGTCAATACATCAGAAAATAAAGAAGTTTTGATTAGCATTGCAAGTCCGGCTTTATAGCGCCCTCTGAGATTCTCCTTGTGCGCTGGGAGTAAGCCACAGTTCTTTCCCCACATGGGCAAAAATAGGGGAATCTCTGATGGTTTCAAGTATGTAACAGAACGTTTATTACAATTTTCCCCCGACGTGGGTTGACTGTTAAAATCTCTCTCGTTTCAAATCCCCCACCCCTTACCTGGATCCCCAAAAGGAAGCTTGCTGTCCATTTCCCGTTTCTGCTGCAGCAGTTTCTCCTTTTCTTTCTTTTCTTTCTTCTCCAGTTCTCTTTTCCTCTCCTCTTCCTGCTCCCCTTCTAGCATAACCCGCAAAGCTCGTTCTTCAGCTTCGTACACTTCCGTGCGCTGCTTGATCAATAATCTTAAGCTCTGGACTTCATCTTCAAAGGCTTCGTCTGCTTCGGGGGGCGGGCAGACTCCTGCATCAAAGTTCAATAGGAGGAGAATGTAAACATCCGCAAAACTTACCTGCAGAATGTCAGTTCCCTGATCACACAACAAACCGCCCAGATAGTTTTCAAAGGATTTTATTGACGAACCGGAAGGAACAAAGGAAGATGTTTCACCTGGTGAATTGAAGCCAAGCAGTTGATAATATGAGGTAGCATACTCCCACCCCTAAGTGTAGGAACAGAGAAGCACAGAAGAAGAAGCCCAGCCTTGGGAGGTATATCCCAGCATGACAGATGTCTCAGGCCAGGCTGCATAGGTAGCGATGGACCTGCTAAAGCCAGTGATGGCGAACCTTTTCGAGACCGAGTGCCCAAATTGCAACCCAAACCCCACTTATTTATTGCAAAGTGCCAACCTGGCAATTTAACCTGAATACTGGAGTTTAGTTTAGAAAAAGGCGGTTGGCTCTAGTGATGGCGAGGCCTTTTCGAAGACGAGTGCCAAATTGCAACCCAAACCCCACTTATTTATTGCAAAGTGCCAACCTGGCAATTTAACCTGAATGCTGAGGAGGTTTTAGTTTAGAAAAGCGGGTTGGCTCTCTCTTCCGCTCCATACCGGCTCGAGCAGAGGGGCTCGAATACCATGTCGCGATCCAGCAAGTCCCAGCGCGCAGCAGCTCTGTGCCTCTCCTAGCATCTCTGTCCCTCTGTGCCCCGCCCCCCCACCGGGCAGCAGCCACCCGCGAGATGCAGGCACCAGGCCGCCAGCCTAGTCCTCCTGCTCACTGCGGTGCTTTGTAACCTGTCAGTGCAGCAGTGTCATGCTCAGTGGCCCAGGCCTAGATGAATGTGTGTGTGTGTGTGTGTGTGTGGGTGGTGATTTTCCCGCAGCGGGCTCTAGATGAATGTGTGTGTGTGTGTGTGTGGAGGTGGGTGATTTGCACCACACCCATGGCGAACTCTGTATTAGCGTGCCCACAGAGAGGGCTCCAAGTGCCACCTCTGGCACCTGTGCCATAGGTTCGCCATCACTGTGCTAAAGCGAAAGCAACTCTCAGTAGCTCCCCCTCCCAACAGAGTCACCCTGACACAGAGTTCAAGGTCCAGGGAGAGCTCAGGGGCACAATATCTCTCTGGAAGAGAAATGGTGCCCCAGGGACAGCGGTGACGACCCTTGCCCTCCGTCCGCACCTGACTGAGTTCTGGTGGGGTTTACTGTGGTCACTGAGGGAGTTCACGTCTGAACTGTTCCCTCCCCTCTCTATCCAGTCAGCCACACTTCCTGAATGCCTTTAGATTTTAAAAGTTGTGTAAGTGAGAACTGCACTGGGGGGTGGAGAGGAAGGAAGGCTACGGCCTAGCGTGCCTCCCACGTGATGACATGTGGAAGTGGTGCATGGGGCATAGCCCCTTTTGTCCCTCCTGCATGCGCCTCTGGGGAGATCCCAAGACCGGATGTTAAACTTTGGGGGTGTGGAAACCCTCCTCGACCAACTTTTGGCAGCTGCAACTTGGATACACGCAGCTGCCTTCTACTGAATAAGGCCCTTGGTCCATTAAACTCAGTATTGGCCACTCAGACTGGTAACACCTCTCCAGAATCTTAAGCAGAGGTTTCTCTCATTACAAGCTATATGATCCTTTTGACTGGGAGATGCTGTGACTCTCTGTATGCAAAGCAATTGCCGCATGACTGAGCCACAGCCCTTCCCCCAAAAAATAAGACTTAGAAATGAGGAACAACAAATAATCAAGTAAGCATTAGAAAACTGATAAGGGCATCAAAGTATCTGGGGTATGCCATTCACAGAAACATACATCTATCAAATTAAGCTGTCAAAAGAATCAATCAAACCAAAGGCATTTATTAGAAAGAGGTTGGTTTTTAAACCCCACTTTTCTCTACCAAAAGAAGCCTCAAAGTAGCTTTCAATCACCGTTCTTTCCCCTCCCAACAACAGACACTGTGCGAGGTAGGTGGGGTTAGCCCAAGGTCAGCCAGCAGGCTTCATGTGAAGGAGTGAAGAACTAAACCCGGTTCTCCAGATTACAGTCTGCTGCTCTTAACCACTTCACCATGCTGGCTCTCTTAACAAATGGCTTTCCATTTCCCAAGAGACCTTTTGGAGGGATATTATTCATTGCCTCAAAGTGTCGTGGAGTTCCCTTCTTGGAGGTTTTTAAACAGAGGCTGGATGGCCATCTGTCAGGAGTGCTTTGATTGTGTATTCCTGCATGGCAGGGGGTTGGACTTGATGGTCCTTGTGGTCTCTTCCAACTCTATGATTCTATACTACCCATTTGTACATGCGTACTGTAAGAAATGTTATCCCAGTCTATCCTGTGTTATCTATTCTGAACTTCAAGCAATTAATAGCTATGGAATAAACATGCAATACAGCCCTGCAGTTTTAGAGAACGCAGCTACTTGTACAAAGCAGATATTGAAAAATCCCTCCTTGCTGCATCTTTCTAAGAACATAAGAACAAGCCAGCTGGATCAGACCAGAGTCCATCTAGTCCAGCACTCTGCTACTCGCAGTGGCCCACCAGGTGCCTTTGGGAGCTCACATGCAGGATGTGAAAGCAATGGCCTTCTGCGGCTGTTGCTCCTGATCACCTGGTCTGTTAAGGCATTTGCAATCTCAGATCAAAGAGGATCAAGATTGGTAGCCATAAATCGACTTCTCCTCCATAAATCTGTCCAAGCCCCTTTTAAAGCTATCCAGGTGAGTGGCCATCGCCACCTCTTCTGCTCTTCTAAACCCGCTGTTTCTGTCTCATGCGATTTCCAATTAAAAGGAAAGAGTAAACATCAAAGCTCTCCAGATAAACTACAAAGCATGCATGGGCACATTAGAAACACTGGGCCATTGGTATTGGAGCCATTACGGCTTTCCAGATGTTCAGGAACTACAATTCCCATCCCAGCCCCTACCAGCATGGCCAGTGGCCATGCTGACAAGCTGATGGGGTGGTCAGGCCTCAGGCTCCCTTACTAGGCACCATTGGTAATCCCAAAGTGCCCCAGAAACCCAGCACACACTCTCCTTGCCGCCAGCTTCTTTTCTCCGAGGATTTCCTCCAGTTTTTTTCCAAATACGCATAAGATTTCTGTCATCCGCTTTGTGTCCGCTTGCTTCTTCCTTACTTCAGACAGCACGCTATCGGCAGCAGCTTTGAGTTCCTGTTCCTAAAATGAAACATGATCTATTAAGAGCAAAAGGAACCAGTTCTGATGGGTGTGAGTCTTTTCCAGCAAGGCCTCCGAAAAAAAATGATGGCAACCGCCCTCCAATCTGTTCTCCACGCTTTTCTTAAGCATCTAATCTCTCTGAACCTTGACACTCCATTTATCCCTTCTGGCTAGAAGTTGTTGGTGAATGCCTACTCCATGAGTTTGTCATACCTTTGGATTCTTTGGTCACCCAGTAAGCTACTCCCAACATTCTAGGATTGAACCTGACACCCAGGTCTGCAATCTGTGGCTCTCCAGATGTTCATGGACTACAAATCCCAATTGGCCATGCTGGCAGGGGCTGATGGGAACTGTAGTCCATGAACATATGGAGAGCCACAGGCTGCAGACCCCTGAACCTGATAAGGCTAAGACCAATGATGCTCCATGCACTTAGGAACGCTTTTTTTGAATTAAGATTTCCCTTTTAGATTTTTTTTCTTATAGGAATAAACATGATGTACCCTGTTTCCCCGAATATAAGACATCCCCGGAAAATAAGACGTAGTAGAGGTTTTGCTGAAGTGCGAAATATAAGGCATCCCCCAAAAGTAAGACATAGCAAAGTTTTTGTTTGGAAGCATGCCTGACGAACAGAATACAGAAATATAAGACATCCCCTGAAAATAAGACATAGCCCATCTTTGGGAGCAAAAATTAATATAAGACACTGTCTTATATTCGGGGAAACACGGTAAAACAGTCTTAGGTGACCCGTACTCGGCCAAAACAGAGTGGGAGACTCACAAGTAGGTGTAACAGTTTTTTTTTTTAAAAAGAGGTTTATTGCTTAGAAGAATTAAGACCCTAATTCCTCCCAGGGTCTGACTAAAATAAAGTGCTTGCTTGACTGGAACAACTTGAAGGTTGAGACTTTTATCCTTTCTTGACTTCTTCCAAGAAAGTCCACTTTGTCTGTACTAAAAACTTGTTTCCAAATTGCTTGTTTCCAAATTGCTGGCTTGCCGTCAAGGCCCTGTTGTTATCAGTTAAAGGAGCAGCATCAGCAGTTGGAACCTGTTCAAGAGCTGAATATCTATTCGACAACACCAAACCTTCGCATAAATTAAGTGCAGTATTATTCGAAACAAAATGATCAATTTTTGTCTGTTTAGGCTGCTTCTGCGTACCCTGGTTAGGTGAAGATAACATTCTTTTTGGCTGTTGTAAATCACTAGTAAGATAATTGGGGAGGAAGTTCACACTCCCACTTAGCAACGTTTAAAATAGCAAAACTATCTGATCCAAGATCTGTAAAAGGTCTATAAAAGATAAATTAGAAATCAAGACTCAAAAACGTTGCTGAATAACAGCTTACAGAGCAAAGATCAAGACTTGTCGCCATCTTGTGGACAGATCCCATCACTAAAACAGTCTACATAGTAAATGATGTGATGTGATGTCACCCAAGGATATATGCTTACGCAGGGAGGCTGCTTTTACTCTTACTAAAAACTTAAAATAAGCACTTAAGGTGAGTAGGGCACTGATGCTGAAGGTGAGGTTGCTAGGCTCTGCCTCAGAGGTTCAAAATTTCAGCCCCCTTCTTGAGTTCTCCAGGAAACAAAATAAAACCTTAGTGCTGAAAGAATAGAAACAAAGCAGGCAAGATGTGGCAGCCAAGAAAGCCAATGTGATTCTGGGCTGTATCAATAGGAGTATAGTATTTAGATCGAGGAATGTAATTGTACCTCTCTATCCTGCATTGGTTAGACCTCACTTGGAATACTGTGCACAGTTCTGGGCGCCGCAATTCAAGGATATTGACAAGCTGGAACGGGTCCAGAGGGGGCAACCAAAATGGTAAAAGGTCTGGAATTCATGCCCTACAAAGACAGACTTAAGTAGCTGGGGATGTTAAGTTTGGTGAAGAGAAGGTTAAGAGGTGACATGATAGCCATGTTTCAATATCTGAAGGATGTCATGTTGGTGAGGGAGCAAGCTTGTTTTCTGATGCTCCAGAGACTAGGACCAGGAGTGATGGGTTCAAGGAGGAGGAGAGATTCCACCTAAACATCAGGAGAAACTTCCTGTTTGACAGTGGAATGCACTACCTCAGAGTGTGGTGGAGTCTCCTTTTTGGAGGTTTTTAAACAGAGGCTGGATGGCGATCTGTCAGGAGTGTTTTGATTGTGTGTTCCTGCAAATGCAGGGGGTTGAACTTGATCTCCTTTGGGGTCTCTTCCAACTCTATGATTCTATGAAAGGACTATGCAGTCCCACCAGCATCCCACTCAACTCTGCTAGGTTAACACTTTGGCCCCATCAGGCACCAGGAGCCAATAAGATACACTACCCAGGCTAAGCATTCCTTGAGATGGACCTGCGCTACACATATGTTGCCCTAAAACCATAATCCTATGCAGCCCAATAAAATCAACGTGCTGGGCCTGGAATAACTATTCACATGTGATATGTTTGGGACTTGATAGTTGCCTTATACCTTCCTCGTTATGTTGAATTTACAGTTATACTGTAAGTTAGGTCAGTCTGGTGGTAGTTTTTGCTTCTAATGTTTCACACGCCTTATGGCTCGCGTCTTCAGGTAAGACTTATTTTACTATCGCATTCTTCTGAAGACACAAACAACGAGATTCTACCGCTGGGCTACAAAATCAGAATGCAACCTGATGTGTGCATACTACATACATGCACATCGACCATGTACTTAAGTGTTCCACCCCTGGTCTGCACAATTTAAATGCATGCTGATGGGTGCAAACGAAAAGGCATGGAACCTAATGGGTGCAAACGAAAGGCATGCTCCTTTGACCCTCATCATGGCGGCGATGGCGATATTCAGACACGTCGGGGTTTCTGTCCAGCTTGGCTCCATTTATTGGCGTTTTTAGCTCCGTGAAGCTCCAGCCACCAGGGCAGCAGCCACCTACCCGGCGCTTCTCCTCCACCTCCTGGGCGCGGCGGGCCCTCCAGGTGTCTATGCGCGCCTCCCGTTCGACCGCCCGGGCCTCCGTCTCCAGGCGGATCTCCCGGGCCTCCTGTCTCCGCCGTTGCCGCTGCCGCCGCTTCCGGCGGGCCCGCTGGGCCTTGCGGGCAAGGGCGGCCAGGCAGGCGGGCTCGCGCAAGGGTCGCACCAGGGCCCGCAGTTCGGCCAGGCGCTGCTCGGCCGCCGCCTCCTCCTCCTCCTGTATGGTGTCGTCGCCCCGCCGCCGCCAGGTCCGGCACAGCGCCGCCACCTCGGCCACCCGCCGCAGCGCCTCCGTGGCCACCCGCCGCGCCTCCGTCGGGCTCGGCCCGGCAGCGGCGGACGGCGGCGGGGCCTGGCGGCGGCGGGCCAGAAAGGCGCCCAGCCACCGCTCGTCTTCGCCGCCGCCGCCGGGCACCTCCTCCGGCTCGGGCCTAGCCCGCTCCTCCGGCCTCCACGGCGGAAAAGGAGGGAGAGGAGGCGGCGGGTAGGCCGGGGAAGAGAAGAACGGCGGAGGCCTGCCGCGGAAAGGGCCCGGCGTGGGCGGCCTGGCGGGCGGGAAGCAGTGCGGCGGAGGCGGCCCCTCGAAGGGTGGGGGGAACGGCGGCTCCATGGTCGAGGCCTAGCCCGAATGGCGGTTCCACCTCGGCCTAGCTGTGGTGGAGCCGCTCGTCCGCGACCACTTCCGGTTGGGGAAGGAAGTGAGGAGGGGCACAGCGGCCCCTATGGGACCGGAGGCGCAAACGGCAATATTCTGCGAAACCTAGTGCGAATCGCGGTCCCTCAACGGCTTTGCTGTGGTAGAGCCGCTGTCCTCGGCCACTTCCGGCGCGACCACTTCCGGTTGAGAAAGGAAGTGAGAAGCACAGCGGCCCCTATGAGACCGGAGGAGCAAATGGTAACTCTAAGTAACTAGGAAAGGAAAGATTGGGGAATGCTAAAACGACTGCACCATTCTATATGGCGGGGGTGGGGGGTGGTGGTACCATTTTCGAACCCGATATTTTAAAAGGAAAGGCAGTGTGGTGTAGTGGCTAGTGTCAGACTAGGAAAGTGACACGCGTGTCAAAGGTGATACACCACAACATTTCACGCGACACACATTTGCCTACACCCAGCTGAGTTTGTTTCATTCGTATCTCATTTTTTGGAATTATTTAATATTTCTTTATGTAATATATATAGGAGCCACGTGGCATAGTGGTCAAGTGCTTGTACTGCCACTCACACGGTCAGGAGTTCGAGCCCCTTGTGGGTCAGATATCCTGGCAGCTGGCTCATGGTCAACTCAGCCATCCATCCATTCCTTGGTCGGTAAATGAGTACCTAGCTCATAGCTCATAGGGGGTAAAAAATAGCCGGGGAAAGCAATGGCAAACTACCCTACAAAAACGGCTTGCCTGTAAAATCACTGCTCACAGTGGTACCCCAGGGTCGGACAAGACTGAAGGGGAAACTTTACCTTTATGTAATATATAGCACCACGATTTATTTATTTATTAAAAAAAGATTAATATATAAAGAATTGTTTCTCTTTTGTTGGGGGGCTGGGGGTGACATGTGAGCAGATTAAAGTATTTCCCAAATTTTTGACATACCCAAAAGATTCAGCATCACTGGATTAGGACCTGGGAGGCCAGTCACCTGCTCCCAAGACCTGTCCTACCTCTCAGGGTTGTTGCAAGGATAAAATGGAGGACAGAACATGCTGCAAACCTATTTGGGTCCCCATTTGGGAGAAAGGTGGCCATGCTGGCAGGGGCTGATGGGATTTGTAGTCCATGAACATCTGGAGAGCCGCAGGTTGCAGACCCCATACATAATGCTGCCGAAAGTCTTTTGATTTTCATTGAAGGATGAGTAGTTTATTATTTTGTGGTTTGACAGCTTCATTGACAGATGCGAACAATGAATTCCTAGGTTGACCGAGGTCTTCCTTCAAATACTGACTCACCTTGTGTGCATGACGATTGGCTGGATGTAAGCTGTGCATGGTGATTGGCTGGAAGCATCGTAGCCACCATGGCTAGCCTTTTACATGATAGGATTGGGAATTTCTTACGCTGCTGTTTTTATTATTGTTCTGTTTTGATTTTATGAGCTGCATCAAGGAGGTCTCGTTAGAGGCAATGGCATAATGGTTCAACCAAAAATCGGCTGGGATTATCATCCCCTTATCATGTTCTGGGGAAGGAGGAGAGAGGCTTCCCAGAAAGGTCATGGTGGGGTTTGGAACTCCCTCAATAGCAACCATTCTTTTAGCTGCTGTAGTAGAACAGCTCCCTGTGTGAAACAACTTGCATCCTCTTGAAACCAGTGGGGTTGGGCGAGCCATTTGGATCAGGCTATGAACAAAGTGAACCAGCTCAAGAATATCAAAACACTCGGCCTGCAGGAAAAACCAAAAGGCAAAGCTGGGCTGAATGGGTCCGAAGATCAGTAGGCACCCAATTCCTGGCTTATCCAAACTAAATGGAGAAAAGTGCCATCAGGTTACAACTGACTTACGACAACCTGTCATGGGATTTTCAAGGCAAGAACCGAGCAGTGGTGGTTTGCCATTGTCTGCCTCTGCATAGCAACCCTGGTGGTCTCCTATCCAGATACTAACCCTGCCTATCTTCTGAGATCTGATAACTGGGCTAGCCTGGGCCGTCCAGGTCAGGGCAAGAGGTGGTTTGCTGTTGCGCAAAGATCGGGGAACTGGGTTATGACAGTGACTCCTTCAATATGCTAACCTTTGCTGAAACTTTTGTCCTCATTAAAGAGAGGCTGTTAGCAATGGACTATCAGCAACTGCAGAGCTTGGCAAATAAATCTTGTTCACCAACAAATATGTCAATTCCTTTCACGCAGGGATACCCAACCTATTCTATTACAGCACTCACAAATCCCATGCACAGGAGAGCCTATATGCTGGCTAGATTTAACATCATGCCATCTCCGCTACACAGAGGAAGACTTAAAGGTCTTCCAAGCGATAAGAGGTTCTGTACCTGTAGCATAGGACAGCTGGATTCCATCCCACACATTCTCCTGAACTGCGTATTATACCAAGAACTCCGATCCAGCCTGCTATCCCAAGCTATAGACCCTATGATTGATTACACTGAATCAGATAAAGTAGTTACGCTTTTAAATTGTCAGGATTTTCATTGTTGCCTTATAGTGGCAAAGTTTTTGACAGAAGTTTGTAAACTGAATGTATGACAAACGCGAAGTTTTTTACTATTCACTTTTTAACTGGAACTGTATTTTTTAACTGGAACTATATTTTAACTGGAATTATCGTGTATATGCTAATAAAGGCTTATTGAATTGTGAATTGTGGTTTGCTGTTGCCTGCATCTGCATAGTGACCTTGGACTTCAGTGGTCTCCCCTCCAAGGACTAACCGGGGCTCACCCTGCTTAGCTTCTGAGATTTGACAAGACTGGGCTAGCCTGGCCCATCCAGGATATTTCCCCAAGGTAAAACAGCTTGATTCAATTCACATTCAACATGAATATAAATTTTTAAAAACCCCACTGAAGACTTGCACTCGTATGGAAAGGCGAATCAAACCAATCAGGTATAGACTTTTAATTTCAGAAGTGAATCAAAAACATACAAGTCCTTTTGTGTTGTTGGTTTTTTTTTTTTTTTACAAATACTCTACTAAAGGATAGAGTTAACTGTAAAACAATGCGAGGTTGGCTTTGCCGAGAAGTTTATAATTAAAAAGATGCAACACCAGCACTGAAGCATATAACTTAAATCAGGGTTCTGTGCAAACAGTCGCTACTGATTACATGAAAAATATCCTATAATTAGACATTGCTTTCTTGTGTATCTTAATGTTATAAGAAGGTTGGTTGGGACACAAATATCTGGCACCAAAAAATTGATGCATGATGGTTCCAGTACGTTCCATAAAATGTACTATATTAAAATACTGGCATAGAATTTTAAATATTCTATGGTCTCATCCTTCCTGTCTACTTTCACGCTTTCAAAGACAGGTGTAGCTAGTTCAAGGTTCCCCTGTTCTCTAATATCCCTACACCTCTTTATTTAAGGTCAGTAAATTTTCCTGAAACCTTTGGTATTTTACCCAATTGCTTAACGCATCATGTTATATTTAGTAAAGTTGCCCAAGCTGCTATGAAACACAGCCACGGGTCTGTTTGCTCCCAAGGGCTTGAATATGACTATTGTGGAAGGCGTGGATCACAGAACGCAGCCCTTGTGTTGCAAAGTCTTAAGAATCCAGTTTGTAAGGGCTGTTTTCAGGATAAATGTGACCAGTACCGCTCTAGCAGCCACAGCATTTAAATCAGGAGATGTTTAACACCAAACTTCCCCCCAGAGTGATCTTCAAGCCAAAGGAGCAAGATATATTCAGAAGGCTTGTCTCCCGAGTCACCCTGCCTGCCTACCATCTTTATCAGTCCCACGCAATTCTGTGAACGTTGGGAATACCAGAACCGCCTTCTGGAACTGAAGAAAAAAACCAAAAACTACAGCTGAGTGTAAAGGTGAGCCCGCAAATGTGTTCAAATGTGCTGAAGGGATCCGAATTTCCCCAAAAGAGAAGGTTAGCTTTCCCCACACCGATTCCCTGCGACGGTGGCCTAGGAGGCAAGCGGTTTTGAGAAATAACCTCTTTCTGTTTCCCAGAAAACAGATTTTATCGTGACATCTCCTCGGGTCTGCCCTGCCTCGGAGCTAGTTTGGTTGACTTCACTGATTCTATCAACCCAGCCTGTTTGTCCGCATGCAAAACTAGGAAGAATTATTGGGCCGGGGAGGTGGGGGCGGGGGGGGGAGAGCAAAGTCTCAGCTAACCCAATGGAGTCCTGGTATTGTGGCTGAAATACCAGCTACTAAGGGACAGATGCTACAGATCTCCTGGCTGTTTGGGTGTGGGTGTGTTCCTCTTTCCTGCAATGCCCCCTGCATGAAATTGCTACCTCCCCCTCCGAGACTGCCAGGAGTGGCAGGAAGGTAAGTTTTTCAGGGGAAACATTCACATGTTCTGTTCCCCAACCTCTGGCTCAACCCTAGAAAGAAAGAAAAAAAGCTTGTATTCAAAAACTGAACAAGTCATACCCAAGTCATTTCTGAACATCTTACTTCCGAAGGCCACGGGTCCTCTGGAAAAGTAAACGTCCCACTGAGCTGATCTCTGTTAGCGTTATCAAAAGTTTGCTGACATTGTGTCGTTTTAAGGAGAGATCCAAGGGTTATCAGTAGGCTGCGCACAGCCGGGGGTAGTCTCAAACCAAAAAAATAAAATTAAGTGCGTTTCCCACAGGGTGTTGCTCTGATTGCATTTAATTGTTTGCGGCATCTGCTTGGCGAGCCCAGCTTTCTTCTTCGACTCCTGAATCGTATTCTTCCTCTGAAGATTCTTTAGTGGCCGCCCTGCAGTTGAGAAAGAGGGAAAAGAACACAAAACCATTTCAGAGAACGGAGAGGGTCAGGAATGTGCAAGTTTAAACTCAGTGCTCATCAGGCTGTGATCCAACTGGTCGGGCCCTACGTGACGTCTCAACTTTCTTTCCAGGACATCGTCCCTACTCTTATCTAAGTTCCCAGGAAGATCTGTCAATCCTACACATATCTCTTCCTTGCAGTCAGCTCCAATGAGACCCCCTCTCTGCTGAGACTGTCCACAAGGAAGCAGATATTCCAAATGTTCAAATAAATTTTACATATAATTAATTACAGCACAGTAAGGTTGTGGATTTTAATCTCGCTCTATATTAATTTTATACTTGTGTGTAAATTGTGCTGTTAAACTGACATTGATGGATTCTCCGTCGCTTGCAGCAGTGGAACTTGGGGCACCCAATGAAGTTGATAGGCAACAGAATCAGGACAGGTAGACGGAAATGCTTATAGCCCAATCCAGAGGGCTCTGGCGGCTGGAGATGGCGCTACTGCCACACCGCCGCACCACCTCCACAGGGCTTCCAGGCAGCGCAGAAAAGCAGAAACATCCTACTTAAATGGTGGTGTTCAGAACTGAACACACAACTAGCAGAAAGGTGAGGAGTCTGAACAGAAGTACTTGGAGGCAAGGAGGTGGCACAATTACTTCCCTAGATCTAGGGAAGTGACTGCATCAGAATCGACTTACTGAAAGGGGCAGCTACGACACGTAGCCAAGGGTTTAATGACGATAGGCCGTCTCTGTGTGTGCCTGTGTGTGCCGAGGTGCCGTTGCCTGCCTCTGTGTCACATCCCTGGTATTCTTTGGAGGTCTCCCATCAAAATACTAGCCAGGGTCATGGCTGGGAGTATATGCCTGTCCAAGGTCACCCAGCAAGCTTCCATGGCACGTGGGGATTCAAACCTGGGATTCTCAGTTCCTAGTCCTGGGCCTTAACCACTACACCATACTGGTTCTCCTTGGGGGGAGGCAGGGTGTACCTGCACCTAAATGTGGTCAAAGGATCCTGAGAAGTGCTCATCTACCTCAGCACTCTGTCACAAAGTGCCAGGCTCCTTTCCGGGGCAACATCTAGGGACCTTACATTGGTCCTATACCAACTACACTGGCTGCCAATCGAGTACTGGGTCATGTTTAAAGTTTTGGTACTGACCTTCAAAGCCATTCGTGGCCTTGGCCCTGCTTATCTGAGGGACCGTCTCTCCCTATATCGCCCTTCTAGGCCCCTCCGCTCATCGGAGGCGGACCTACTGGTGATCCCTGGCCCTGAGGTGATCCAGCTGGCCAGGGCTTTTATGGCTCTGGCCCCTACCTGGTGGAACAGGCTTCCGAGTGAGATCAGGGCCATGCGGGACTTACAGAGTTTCCGCAGGGCCTGTAAAACGGACCTGTTCCGCCAGGCATTTGGCCAGCCGGGATGATTTCAACTTCGCCATAAAGAACATCTGGCCTCCGTGGGTACACAAAGGGGGGAGGGAGGGGTTGAAGCCATCTGCAAGTTTTAGTATTTTATGTATTATTATATGTTTTAAATTGTTTTTATGACTGATGGACACCGCCCTGAGCCTTTGGGGGAGGGCGGTATATAAATATGATAAATAAATAAATTAAAAAAATAAAGGCGGTGGGGGGGGGGAGGATGGTGCCTGGAGCAAAATGGCACCCAGGTCCTGCACCCTGCAAAGAGCAGCCGGCTGAAAAAGTAGCCTGGCTGGGCCCAGCCCTGCCAGGCTGCTCCGGGCTGCGGGACCTAGCTGGTGGAGCCGGGCAGGGCGCCTGGCAGCGGCCTCCACCAGACCTGGTCTGGCAAGGCTGGCCAGGCAGCGGCTTCTGCCAGGCCTGGCAAGGCAGGGTGAGAAGGAGGAGGGGCGTGGGGGGTGATTTTCCGTCCCCATGTGACCCCAATGGTGTGTGCCCAGGTGCGGCGCCCCCCACCCCACCCCATGGCAGCTACACAACTGCACTCTGTCCCCACTCAATCTCAGAAGCTCGACGTTACCTGATGTATGCAGGCTCCTTTTTCCCTTCCACCACATCATTGTCCACTTCCACGCACACAATGTCAGAATTGGGTACTTCAAACATTGGTTCGAGCAGCAGCTTTTCCTAAGGAGACCAGAACAAAACACCAGTCACGGTTTTTGTCCACAGCTGTTTTGTGCAATGGCTTTTCCCTAGAGTTCCCTAACACCTCAGGATGGCTCCTGTTGCAAAACAAAAGTCTAAAAAGGTTTACAGCACTTGCTGGAAGACCCCGTTTCTCCCTGTCATTCATTTTTAAAAATTCAACTAAATATGAACATGATATAGGATTTTTTTACCTACCAAAAAAGATTGCAAAATGAAATTGTGCCAAGAATCAGCAATGCTGAAGCAAGAACTTCTTTCCTCCACGGCGGCTAAAGAAGAACTGAAGGGAATAGCAGTCCTCTCCCTCCCATCACATGACCACTTGGGTGGAAATGAGTGCCCTTCAGAGGGGGAGTGAGTGCTCTCCAGAGCTGCAGAGCAGACAGAAAGCTTGTAAATCTTTCCGTGGCAGGCCTGCACAAGCGTGGTCCCAATGTGATGCTGCACAGAGTACCCATGAAGTTGAATGCTCCATTATGTAATGTGAAAATCTTATACGTCTGCTTGGGAAAATGCGTTTCTTTGGGAATGTCTGCTTGGGAAAATGCGTTTCTTTGGGAATGATCCCCTACTGGCTAAACAGGATGTGAAGATCAGCTTCTAAAATCTGGCTCTGATCCTTGCACTTACTTCCAATATGCATGCTGGGATTTACATCTCTGCATAATTAATGACTGCACTGCAGGGGAGGCACTTAAAAGAAGGGAAGGCAGGATGGACACCTACCATTATAGATCGAAGGCCTCTCGCTCCTGTCTTGCGGTCCAGAGCCAACCTGGCTATAGCCTTCAGGGCATCTTGGGTAACGTTCAGTTCGCACTGTAAGACACAAAATGAAAGCACACTCGGTCTGAGATTTCACTTGCAATGTTCTAACCCCCCCATTTAATAGCTCAAGTTGTAAACAGGGCTGGTGAGAGAAATTCTCGTAATTGCTCTTTTTATGATTTCTCCCTGGAATCCCTCAGTCTGCTTCTTTCCCTCTTTTTTTTGAGAATGTGGAGCCTTTAGTCAATTCCATTCTGATCAAAAGAGGAATTTGACAGAAGGGGAAGGAAAGGCAGTTTTGCCAAATTTTAGAATTTCACTTGGTAGATGCTGAGAGGCACCCTTGTGTATGAAATATTTTTAAAAAACTGCAACGGCTGAAGTTACAAAAGAGTACACGGAGCACCACCTGTGGTGTACCAGAAAACCACCAAGAGAAATCAAAGAGAAATTTCTCCTTTTAAACAAAAAAAGTGAAGAATTTATATTTAAAAAAGTGCATTTTGAAAAACAAACTCCATTCAATTGTTGAAGGCTTTCACAGCTGGATTCAACTGGTTGTTGTGAGTTTTCCGGGCTGTGTGGGCGTGGTCTGGTAGATCTTGTTCCTAACAGTACACTGGACACAGTGTACAACAGACTTCTCTCTGTGATATGCCTCTGAAGATGCCAGCCAGATGCAGCTGAAACGTTAGGAACAAGATCTACCAGACCATACAGCCCGGAGAGCTCTGGCAAGACTCCATTCTCCTTAACAATACTAACTGCAATGTGTCAAAGTGAGAACCCTGCTACTCCTTCGGAAACAAACACTATAACAGGGGTGCTGTGTGGTTTCCAGGCTGTATGGCCGTGTTCTAGCAGCATTCTCTCCTGACGTTTCGCCTGCATCTGTGGCTGGCATCTTCAGAGGATCTGATGGTGATCCTCTGAGGATCCATCAGATTCGCCTGCATCTGTGGCTGGCATCTTCAGAGGATCTGATGGTGATCCTCAGAGGATTCATCAGATCCTCTGAAGATGCCAACCACAGATGCGAAATAATATCAGGAGAGAATAACGCTAGAACAAACCAGACAGCCAGGAAACCTCCCAGCACCCCAATGATCCCTGGCCGTGAAAGCCTTCGACAATACATTAAACACTATAACAATCAGACACCCTAAATGGTCTTGAGCAGCGAGAGTAAAGTCAGACCTTGTCCATGCTGAACAACGCCTGGTATTGGGGAATTACGGCATTCCGGGGCTCAGTAAGAATTCGCACAAGTGTCTTCTCATGGCGAGGGCTGTGCAGGAGCGAACGAGCGAGCCGGGCAGAGCTACGGGCACAGGGATCATGCCGAATTCAATGAGATCCCTGGCTTCCACGTGCCGCAGCAAAGTCTTTCTCCTCCATGTCTTGCTGCGTGCTGGACTTCATCGCAGAAGTTAAAAGCCAAGGTCTGCGGCAGCGTATAACAAATCTGCCTTTCCCAGGAGTTCGAGTGGGGTTCCAAAGCCAAGATACTGCAAGACAGATATTCCGCATTTAAGAGAAAAGTCATATTGGCTTTATTTTAAACAAAACACTTTCTGAATGTCACACTGGTTATGGCTGTATGTGGGGGGATGTCAGGTTGGCATTGTTGGGAGGGGGAATGTGTCTGGGAGTGCTTTTGCTTTTGCAGGTGCATCGCTGTCTTACTCTGGCCTTGGGGCTCTGTGGCTGGGATGGGCCTCCAGGCTGGACACTTCTGACTCTTTTGGTTCACGTAATGCGGGGATCTTGCGTAAGTATTATCAAATTAGCGGGCCGGGCTTTTCGCTAGAACCATCTCCTTCTGTTCCTTTCATGTCTGCAATAAAATCCTTTAAAAAACTGCAAGTGGTTTGTTGTCTGATCTGGGGACTGATGGGAATTCTTCCCTTGTCTAAAACTTCATTTCAAATGTCCTTTCCCTCTGGACAATTCTGACAATGAAACTTGTGAATTGGTAGCATGATTTTTACTGGAGGTGATGCACAATCAATAATTTATATTCTATCTTAAACCCTTGTATTTGTGTACCTTTTATCTCAGGTTTTTTTTTGTGTGTTATGATTATTGTTATGCAGGGGTCCCCAAACTTTTTAAACAGGGGGCCAGTTCACTGTCCCTCAGACTGTTGGAGGGCCGGACTAAAAAAAACTATGAACAAATTCCTATGCACAAATGATTGTAAAATGTTTGATTTCACCTTTCAGCCTTTCTGTCATGGTCTATTTTTAGAACAGTGACCAAAGTATGTCAAGTACAGGGTGGGCTCCAAATATTGTTGGGGAGGCTGTGGAATACCTTCCCCTGTAAAAAAAAAAGAAGCAGAACTTTCCCAATGAAACATTCCATCTAACCCAGGATCAGGTATCTTCCTGGGTTCTTTCCTCCCTAGCAACCAGCGAGCGATTCGCCAGCCTGGCTGATGCCAATGGGAGTGAGGCGGAACAGAAAGCCTGAGAGCAACACATGGAGTAGCTGGGAGGGAAGGGCGGAGCAGGCGTTGCCACATGTAAGGTTTCCAACTCTGGGTCAGAAAATTCATGGAGATTTGGGGGTGCCATCATGTAACTGCAATCAACAGCCATTGGGGCCGGTTCCTGCTCTCCCTCGAGCCCCACTGCACATGAATGGAGCCATTGCCGCCATGCCTGGCGGGCCGGATAAATGCCCTCAGGGGGCCACATTTGGCCCCCGGGCCGTAGTTTGGGGACCCCTGTTGTTATGCCAAATAAAGGCTTATTATTATTAATTTCAAATGTGCAAAGTAGCATTTATTGCACCACCCTTCCATAAGGGAGCTCAATGTGGCATTTCATCCTCCCAACATGCCGCTGAGAGAGGTTAAGATGACCACAGCTTGCCCTGGGCCAAGGATCTCCAACATTTTTGAGCTTGGGAGAAACTTTGGAATTCTAAAACACAGTCGTAGGCACAACCACAAAATGATTTAACCCAGGAAATAGCGCAGCACACCGGCTGGCTGGTAGTGAAAACGTCAACAATTATAGCCAAATGAATAATCTACTATAGTCCCAAAACTCAAATGTATCTTATTGACATAAGTTCTTAAACCGTTGGTACAATTTTACATAGTAATGTTCTGAAATGCATCACAAATCCTAAACATAAAGAGGTATAGTTCATAAGAAGCTAGATTCCTTATTCAGTGCTATGTATCTAAAACAGCAGAAAGCAAACTGCAAAAGTCCATAACAGAGTGCGGTGCCAGCAATATCTTGCCAAAAAGTTCGAGTGCGGCTCCGCTGTTGCGAAATTCAAGCGTCACTGTCTGTAAGCTTGAGGCAGCAGTTTAAGAACTTATGTCAATAAGATACATTTGAGTTTTGAGACTATAGTAGATTATTCATTTGACTATAATTCATTTACAAACGTTTTCACCACCAGCCAGCCGGTGGTATGCGCTATTTCCTAGGATGAAATAGTTTCACGCTACACACCTGTTTGTGTTCATTTTGTAGTTTGTATGACCACAAATAGCCCAGCCCATTGTGGGTGGGCATAGAATATAGTCACCATGAAAGGTGGAACCAACCACACACAGAGGAAGTCCATCAGCAGGGAACAAGAGGAGTAAATTTAAAAACTGTGTGTATAACTAGGGAGAGAGAGAGCAGTCTGTGTTGGAGACTGACAGGAAGTCATTCTGAGCTAAACTGAATCAGAATGTGTACAGAACTGGAGAGAGAAAGAGAAAATATTATGTGCTGAACTGAGAGAGAGAGAGTATTTTGTACTGAAAACTGAGAGAGTCAGTCTGTGCTGTACTGAGAGTGAGAAATTAGAAAAGGAGTCAAATCCTGATAGGATCTTCGAGATGTAAAGGAGTGAGAAAGTGGATTGATGTAAAGTGAAAGTCACCTCAGCAGACAGTTTGTTTTATTTTTTTTGGTAAATTATTTCTTGAAACATTTAAGCCAAAGAACATATAGACATAAACTTTTATTTTGTTAAATATAACCTGGAATCCCACACTAGTAATTTCATCAGGACCATGTAGCCTTTCAAACCTGCTTTAAAACTCAAACACTATTTCTGGGAAAAGTATAAAAAGGTTTGGCATTAAATTCCTGGTGGCAGTGAAATACAGAAGAAGAAGGAGGAAAAGAAACATTTATTTTGCACCTATATATATTTATTTGTGAAGAGACAAATGTAAAACCCACAGCACCTTTTACAAAGCAAACAGATCTGCCTCTTTCCAGGGAAGTAGGCGAACACAAGAACATCTTTTGCACAGTGTGAGTAGCATTCTCGTTTCTTTACCTTTTCATTTTTCCTTCTGCTGATGATTCTATCCAGACCATTGAAAGCACCAGAAGCTACAAAGAGGATGTTGGTGGTATCAACTTGCACGGTCTCGCCACGTAACTTACGGGAATTCTTTTCTGGAACGTTCACTATTGTACCTTCCAGTAACTTTAACAAGCCCTGAGTAAAAACAGGGGAATCGGTGAGGAACGTTTTCACAGCCAAGAAAGAATGGTTATCGCATACACAGTTGACTCGGTGCAATGAGGAAACTGCAAATGTCAGCTGTGACTGAATTTTTATTTCATCCATGTCTCATCTTTCTCCCTAACATCTTTCTCCCTAACAGAGACCCCTAATGCAGCTTACATTGTTCTCTTCGCCTCCATTTTATCCTTACAACAACCCTGCAGACTGAATTAGGCTAACACAGGGGTCGGGAACCCGCGGCTCGCGACCCGCATGCGGCTCCTTCCCGCTTGTACTGTAGAAACACGCGCGGCTGCCCCTTCCAGAGAAGTGCCAGGTCCAAATGGTATAAGGAGACAAAAGCGGGCACCCGCCCTCGCGGAGCCCTGCTTACTCGCAAAGTAAAGCAATGGCTTTTCAGCGAGTAAAGCTGCTCAAAAAAAAGCCGCTTACTCGCGCAGCCTGAAAATGAGCAGCCACCCCGACTTACCCAGGCTAGCTCCAAGCTGCCGCTCCAGGCAGCCAGCCAGCCTCTATGACTTTCTTAAAGAGGCAATTCCCCAGAAGACTGCTGAAAGGGGAAAGCAATCTTTAATCAATCTTTGGAGAACTGCCCTTTTAAGAAAGTCACATAGAGGCTGGCTGCCAGGAAATTGAACCTCAGAGCCTGCTGTGGGAGGGTAAGTGAGAGGGAGGAGGAGGAATAGCCGGCCAGCTGCCCAGTTGGTGGGGGGGGGTAAAGGGGAGGTGGGGGGGGTAAGGGGTGGGGGGGGCAAGGAGCCTGCTGGGGGAGGGAGGCACTCTCCCCCTGTTCACCAAGGAGGGAGGAGGTAAGAACATAAGAACTAGCCTGCTGGATCAGACCAGAGTCCATCCTAGTCCAGCTCTCTGCTGCCAGCGGTGGCCCGCCAGGTGCCGCTGGGAGCTCATATGCAGGATATGAAAGCAATGATGGCCTTCTGTGGCTGTTATTTGCTCCCGAGCACCTGGACTGCTCTACCGTCGTCGTGGCTGGAGCTTTCACAGAGCTAGAACTGGCTGGAGTTTAGAGGCGGGGGGGGGGGTGAGGCTCCCCAGCTGCTGCCACCGGGTCCAAATGGCTCTTTGGGTAGCAAAGGTTCCCGACCCCTGGGCGAACAGCATGCGAGGTCACCCAGCAAGCTTCCCTGGCAGAGTCAGGGTTCGAATCTTGAGGACAGTCCAATTGAATTACCTCCAAGGCTAGGATCACTCTGGCTGTTAGAGTTAACCCATTGTTTGCGAGGGTAAGAAAAGTGCCCTCTGAAAATACAACAGGTTGGATCAAGATTAAGTCGTCATGTTCTACTGATTCTTCCTTCCTGCTGAAGACCCTCTTTCTGTCTCTCTGTGGGGGTCTCCTATTCCCCAGGAGGAGCATTGTACGGAGATGACTGGATTGTAGTCCAACGGGTGAGGCAGGAAAGTGCCATTCTTGTGGTGGAAATTTTTGTCTGGATCTAACCCAACGAGTCCCTCGTACACCAGACTGTGCGGTCCATATGTACTGGCACAAGAAAGCCCAGGAGACGCAGGTGGCAGCTATTTCTGTGCCACGAGCAAGGGATCCCAGGAGCCCAAAGGCAGCTGGGATGCTTTTTTACTTCCAGGTTGAGAGGCCAGGGCAGGAGAGAGACCGAAGCAGTAGCAGCAGAGATTTAGGGGAAGGTTGCTATCAGTTGGAAGTGGTGAGGTAAGGGTCAGGGTTCGATCCCAAAGATCTGTTGGCATCAGGGTTGCTAACAAGCCGAGGAGAAAAATGCCCGCAGTACCCTTAGCCAATGACTTTTTCTTCAACACTTACATTGCTTTTATATCACCCCACATGTCCCAAGTAGGCCTCTGCGGTAGACAGAGCCCAATTTACTAGTGGTCCCTGGCCCCTCCATCATGCGACCAGCCTCTGCCCGGGCGGGGCTGCACGGCCCTGGCCCCTGAATGGAGCAGCCCGCTTCCATCAGGCGTGCAGGCCCTCGGGGATGCTTGATGGAACGCCCACGCCATCAGGCGTGATGCAGACCCTGCAGGGCCGCAGCCAAAGCGGTTTTTTTGTTCCACCCGGGCTTTTGGTGAGGCTTGACGCGGACCCCCCCCTCCAGGATGCCCTGCATGCTACGTGTAAATTTTACCATCAGCCGCGTCCAATATAATATCTGGCTGACACTGCTACCCCCGCCCGGCCTTGGGATCGGGCGCCCTGCACACTTTTATAATCTTGCTGTTATGTATATTGTAATGATGCTGCTAGTTTTATGGTGTATATTGTTTTAACTTATTTTAACTTCAATATTTTTGTTGGTGTATATCCGTGGTAGCGAACCTTTGGCACTCCAGATGTTATGGACTACAATTCCCGTCAGCCCCTGCCAGCATAGTCGAATTGGTCATGCTGGTAGGGAACTGATGGGAAGGTATAATCCATAACGTATCTAGAGTATAAAAGGTTCACTACTAATGGTGTAACAACTGTTTAGGCCATTGTATGTTTGGCCCAGTGTACACCACCCAGAGCCCTTCAGAGGTGGGCAGTTTATAAATTTGATAGATAAATAAATAAATAAATAAAGGAATCACAGAAAAAACAAAATTACATTTTCCATAAAGACTACTTGTTTTCATCTGCACTTTGAGTATTAATACTGTTTTTTTTAATCTGCTTGCTAGGTAAGGAATTGGATCTTTAGAGCTGCTAGTAATAATAGGATACATTTCTCTGTAATTGATCTTATTTTAGGGTTAGGGGCCTCTGCCACTCCAGGTGGAGGAGTGGGGAATCAAAGCGGTTTCATCCAGATTAAGATCCACCTGCTGTTAACCACGGCACCATGCTGGCTCTCTCAAATTGATTCCAACAGATGCTGCCTAGAACCAGCCTCCCTCCAGGGAAATAAACGCACCTCTACGAAACGAAGCTGTTGTTGCTTTAAAAAGACGCAAAGCGAAACAACAACCAAAGATGCTGCCTCAGAGACCCCTCTTAATACTCACTTGCTGGAGCGCCTTCTCCTCCCACATCCCGTGGCAGGTGAATGCGGGGAGCAGCTGCCAATCTTGTCCCACTTCATCCAGGAACACAATTCCTGTCAATTACAGACAATTGGCGTGTGGTGCATTTTGAACTGCTGAAGAGAAACACGGTATGTGAAAAGCAAAGGTCAGCGGATGTAGTGTGAAAAGCTGCCTGCCTCATTACACCGTGTGTGAAAAGAACGATCTCAAAGTGGAAGAACAGTGTAAGGTTGTGATTTAGTTAGAAGGCTGGTTACGGCCTTGGGAGAGGAGATTCCTCAACTCGCGTTGGGCTGTTAGCCCAGCATAGTTGTTATAAACTTACTTAACCTTGCTTTCTGTCTGTGTGAAACTGCTTCTGGCTTGTGGGAATGAGTTATTGTTTATGGCCAGTTCTTGGCCGGGAAGGAGCTGACCGGTATAAGCGGTCGCCCGACTAGAAGGTGGAGTTAGAATCTGCATTGTCATAGAGCCGATCATGAAAGCCAGCTAATAAAGAACTATTAAGGTTACTTTTGGACTGGACCTTGCTGATTCCTTACATTATGCAGATTCTAACCTCCCCCTAGTCGGGCTGACCGCTTATACGCAGTCTCTCCTTCCCGCCAAGAACTGGACATAAACAACAACTCATTCCCACAAGCCAGAAGCAGTTTCACACAGACAGAAAGCAAGGTTAAGTAAGCGATAACAACTATGCTGGCCAATCAGCCCATAGCGGCTGAGGAATCTCCTCAAAGGCCGAACCAGCCTTCTAACTCAATCACAACCTTACCTAACCAGGATGTTGAAAGAATGCAGCAGATACCAGCAACATTGGCTCACGGTTCCGAAGCTCGCGCTGGCATCCCAAGAGGCCAATTTAGTACATGCTTACGTCACGTTGGGGCCGAGGGAAAAGAGACCAGCTTTACCTTGCTGGAGTTTTTTCTACGGTAGTTTGCATCCTGCAGGAGTTTTGCGACAACAGACTCAATGTCGCCGCCTGCATGGCAGCAGCTTGAGTCCAGGTAGTTGCAGTCACAGATTGCAAATGGGCATTGAGGCATTTTCGCGAGGGTCTGGAGCCAGCAGGGTCTTACCTATAATGGGTTTTTTTTTACAAAGAGGCAACCATGTTAGACCAAACAGAACTTCCACACCAGGGGTCACTGCAACCTGCGGCTCTCCAGATGTTCATGGACTACAATTCCCCATCAGCCCCTGCCACTTCGTAGCCAATTGGAGAGCCGCGGCTTGCAGACCCCTGTTCTGAACACAAATGGAGAATTATTATTCATATTGTTGAAGGCTTTTTCAAACTCCACCCAAGCTTACAGGAGTTGCATTCATCAATGCTACCTGCTGCTGCACAGGGCATGAAAATGTGAATCACTCCCTGGACTGATAAGCCCGACCTGCAATACAATACTATCAACCACATCTTTGCACAGCAAGTTCCACCCAAACACTTACTGATTGGTTCCCCACCCTGGGACATGGACAATATATACCCCAAACATTCCCTTCTCTCTGGACACGGTGTGTAACAGATTTTCCTCTGTGCGACACCTCTGAAGATGCCAGCCACAGATGCAGGCGAAACGTTAGGAACAAGATCCACCAGACCACGGCCACACAACCCGGGAAACCCACCAGAACCAATTATTCATATTGTTCTTGTAACATGGGGGAGCGGAAGAGGAAGCAACTGAGTGGCCATATAAAGTGATGTATCTTTGTTGACTTCTTTGTTAAATTGTACCAAAAGGTGTTTAAGGGAAGAACGTTTGACTGAATGAATGGCAGGTAAATGACAACTATATATGGACTTATTTACTAATAAACAGACCCAGAAAATGGAGACACTCCGGATCAAGAACAAGATCCACCAGACCACGGCCACACAGCCCGAAAAACCCACCACAACCAGGCAATATATCGCTCAAGTTACCCCACACTCCTTAAGCCACGCTAAGCGACCTTTTGCTCTACAGCTAATTTCCCCAACCAAAGAGCGTCGTTGCACCCACCATTTTGGGTAACAGTGGATAGGTCATGACTTGAGCAGCAGCAGTGGCGCCGGAGGTTAAGAGCTCTTGTATCTAATCTGGAGGAACCGGGTTTGATTCCCAGCTCTGCCGCCTGAGCTGTGGAGGCTCATCTGGGGAATTCAGATTAGCCTGTACACTCCCACACACGCCAGCTGGGTGACCTTGGGCTAGTCACAGCTTCTCGGAGCTCTCTCAGCCCCACCTACCTCA
>NC_059441.1:2446197-2491420 GCF_021028975.2 Sphaerodactylus townsendi
TGAGGTAGGTGGGGCTGAGAGAGCTCCGAGAAGCTGTGACTAGCCCAAGGTCACCCAGCTGGCGTGTGTGGGAGTGTACAGGCTAATCTGAATTCCCCAGATGAGCCTCCACAGCTCAGGCGGCAGAGCTGGGAATCAAACCCGGTTCCTCCAGATTAGATACAAGAGCTCTTAACCTCCTGCGCCACTGCTGCTGCTCAAGTCATGACCTATCCACTGTTACCCAAAATGGTGGGTGCAACGACGCTCTTTGGTTGGGGAAATTAGCTGTAGAGCACAAGGTCGCTTAGCGTGGCTTAAGGAGTGTGGGGTAACTTGAGCGATATATTGCCTGGTTGTGGTGGGTTTTTCGGGCTGTGTGGCCGTGGTCTGGTGGATCTTGTTCTTGATCCGGAGTGTCTCCATTTTCTGGGTCTGTTTATTAGTAAATAAGTCCATATATAGTTGTCATTTACCTGCCATTCATTCAGTCAAACGTTCTTCCCTTAAACACCTTTTGGTACAATTTAACAAAGAAGTCAACAAAGATACATCACTTTATATGGCCACTCAGTTGCTTCCTCTTCCGCTCCCCCATGTTACAAGAACAATATGAATAATTGGTTCTGGTGGGTTTCCCGGGTTGTGTGGCCGTGGTCTGGTGGATCTTGTTCCTAACGTTTCGCCTGCATCTGTGGCTGGCATCTTCAGAGGTGTCGCACAGAGGAAAATCTGTTACACACCGTGTCCAGAGAGAAGGGAATGTTTGGGGTATATATTGTCCATGTCCCAGGGTGGGGAACCAATCAGTAAGGGTTTGGGTGGAACTTGTTGTGCAAAGATGTGGTTGATAGTATTGTATTGCAGGTCGGGCTTATCAGTCCAGGGAGTGATTCACATTTTCATGCCCTGCAGCAGCAGTAGTATTGATGAATGCAACTCCTGTGTTTGGGTGGAGTTTGAAAAGCCTTCAACAATATGAATAATACCCTCTCCATTTGTCTAGAACAGGGGTCTGCAAGCTGCGGCTCTCCAATTGGCCATGGTGGCAGGGGCTGATGGGAATTGTAGTCCATGAACATCTGGAGAGCCGCAGGTTGCAGACCCCTGGTGTGGAAGTTCTGTTTGGTCTAACAGGGTTTCCTTTTTGTAAAAAAAAACCCACATAGGTAAGACCCTGCTGGCTCAGACCCTCGCAAAATGCCTCGACGTTCCATTTGCAATCTGTGACTGCACCACCTTGACTCAAGCGGGCTATGTAGGCGAAGACATTGAGTCTGTTGTCGCAAAACTCCTGCAGGATGCAAACTACAATGTAGAAAAAACTCAGCAAGGTAAAGCTGGTCTCTTTTCCCCCGTCCCCAACGTGACGTAAGCATGTACTAAATTGTCTCTTGGGATGCTGCGGTTGTTTTCGGAACCAGAGCTTAATGTTGCTGGTATCTGCTGTATCTTTTCAATCCCGTTTGTAAGGTTGTGATTGAGTTAGAAGGCTGGTTCGGCCTTGGAGGAGATTCCTCAGCCGCGTTGGGCTGATTGGCCAGCATAGTTGTTATCGCTTACTTAACCTTGCTTTCTGTCTGTGTGAAACTGCTTCTGGCTTGTGGGAATGAGTTGTTGTTTATGTCCAGTTCTTGGCGGGAAGGAGAGACCCGTATAAGCGGTCGCCCGACTAGGGGGAGGTTAGAATCTGCATAATGTAAGGAATCAGCAAGGTCCAGTCCAAAAGTAACCTTAATAGTTCTTTATTAGCTGGCTTTCATGATCGGCTCTACAGACAATGCAGATTCTAACCCACCCTCTAGTCGGGCGACCGCTTATACCGGTCGCTCTCCTTCCCGCCAAGAACTGGACATAAACAATAACTCATTCCCACAAGCCAGAAGCAGTTTCACACAGACAGAAAGCAAGGTTAAGTAAGCGATAACAACTATGCTGGCCAATCAGCCCAACGCAGCTGAGGAATCTCCTCCAAGGCCGAACCAGCCTTCTAACTAAATCACAACCTTACACTGTTCTTCCACTTTGAGACTGTTCTTTTCACACACGGTGTACGTAGGCAGGCAGCTTTTCACACTACATCCGCTGACCTTTGCTTTTCACATACTGTGTTTCTCTTCAGCAGTTCAAAATGCACCACACGCTAATTGTCTGTAATTGACAGGAATTGTGTTCCTGGATGAAGTGGACAAGATTGGCAGCGTTCCCGGCATTCACCAGTTACGGGATGTGGGAGGAGAAGGCGTTCAGCAAGTGAGTATTAAGAGGGTTCTTGAGGCAGCATCTTTTGCTGTTGTTTCGTTTTGTGTCTTTTTAAAGCAACAGCTAAGCTGTAGAGGTGCGTTTATTTCCCTGAGGAGGCTGGTTCAGGCAGCATCTGTTGGAATCACTTGAGAGAGCCAGCATGGTGTTGTGGTTAACAGCAGGTGGATTCTAATCTGGAGAACCGGGTTTGATTCCCCACTCCTCCACCTGAGTGGCAGAGGCCCCTAACCCTAAAATAAGATCAATTACAGAGAAATGTATCCTATTATTACTAGCAGCTCTAAAGATCCAATTTTACCTAGCAAGTAGATTAAAAAAAATAGTATTAATACTCAGTGCAGATGAAACAAGTAGTCTTTATGGAAAATGTACTTTGTTTTTCTGTGATTCCTTTATTTATTTATTTATTTATCTATCAAATTTATAAACTGCCCACCCCTGAAGGGCTCTGGGTGGTGTACACTGGGCCAAACATACAATGGCCAAAACAACATACACCAGTGGTGGTGAACCTTTGGCACTCCAGATGTTATGGACTACAATTCCCATCAGCCCCTACCAGCATGACCAATTGGCCATGCTGGCAGGGGCTGATGGGAATTGTAGTCCATAACATCTGGAGTGCCAAAGGTTCGCCACCACGGACATACACCAAATAAAATAGGTTAAAATAAGTTAAAACAATATACAAAAATTCATAAAACTAGCAGCATCAATACAATATACATAACAGCAAGATTATAAAAGTGTGTGTGGCGCCCGATCCCAAGGCCGGGCGGGGGTAGCAGTGTCAGTCAGATATTATATTGGACGTGCTGATGGTAAAATGGCACGTAGCATGGGGGCATCCTGGAGGGGGGGGTCCGCGGCCGGCCTCACCAAAAGCCCGGTGGAACAAAACCGTTTTACAGGCCCTGCAGGGTCTGCACGTCTGATGGAAGGGCGTTCCATCAAGGTCCCGCAGGGCCTGCACGTCTGATGGAAGGGCGTTCCACCAGGCAGGGGCCAGGGCCGTGAAAGCCCTGGCCCGGGTAGAGGCCAGTCGCATGATGGAGGGGCCAGGGACCACCAGTAAATTGGCCTCTGTCTACCGCAGAGGCCTACTTGGGACATGTGGGGTGATATAAAGCAATGTAAGTGTTGAAGAAAAGTCATTATTAAGGGTACCAGGCATTTTTCTCCGGGCTTGTTAGCAACCCTGATGCCAACAGATTTGGACCGAACCCTGACCCCCACTCACCACTTCCAACTGACAGCAACCTTCCCCCAATCTCTGCTGCTACTGCTTTGGTCTCTCTCCTGCCCCAGCCTCTCAACTGGGTGTGCCATCCCAGCTGCCTTTGGGCTCCTGGGATCCCTTGCTCGTGGCACAGAAATAGCTGCCACCTGCGTCTCCTGGGCTTTCTTGTGCCAGTACATATGGACCGCACAGTCTGGTGTACGAGGGACTCGTTGGGTTAGATCCAGACAAAAATTTCCACCACAAGAATGGCACTTTCCTGCCTCACCCGTTGGACTACAATCCAGTCATCTCCGTACAATGCTCCTCCTGGGGAATAGGAGACCCCCACAGAGAGACAGAAAGAGGGTCTTCAGCAGGAAGGAAGAATCAGTAGAACATGACGACTTAATCTTGATCCAACCTGTTGTATTTTCAGAGGGCACTTTTCTTACCCTCGCAAACAATGGGTTAACTCTAACAGCCAGAGTGATCCTAGCCTTGGAGGTAATTCAATTGGACTGTCCTCAAGATTCGAATCCTGACTCTGCCAGGGAAGCTTGCTGGGTGACCTCGCATGCTGTTCGCCCAGGGGTCGGGAACCTTTGCTACCCAAAGAGCCATTTGGACCCGGTGGCAGCAGCTGGGGAGCCTCACCCCCACCCCGCCCCAAACCCAGCCAGCCCTAGCTCTGCAGCTCCAGCCGCCGCCGACGGCAGAGCAGTCCAGGTGCTCGGGAGCAACAGCCACAGAAGGCCATTGCTTTCACATCCTGCATGTGAGCTCCCAGTGGCACCTGGTGGGCCACTGCGAGTAGCAGAGAGCTGGACTAGATGGACTCTGGTCTGATCCAGCAGGCTAGTTCTTATGTTCTTACCTCCTCCCCCCTTCCAGAACAGGGGGAGAGTGCCTCCTCCCCAGCAGGCTCCTGCCCCCCCCACCCCTTACCCCCCACCCCTTACCCCCCACCAACTGGCCAGCTGGCCGTCATTCCCCTCCTCCCCCTCACTTACCCTCCCACAGCAGGCTCTGAGGCTCAGCTTCTGGCAGCCAGCCTCTATGTGACTTTCTTAAAAGGGCAGTTCTCCAAAGATTGATTAAAGATTGCTTTCCCCTTTCAGCAGTCTTCTGGGGAATTGCCTCTTTAAGAAAGTCATAGAGGCTGGCTGGCTGCCTGGAGCGGCAGCTTGGAGCTAGCCTGGGTAAGTCGGGGTGGCTGCTGAGGAGGCCAGGCTGCGCGAGTAAGCGCTGCAGTGCTTACTCGCGAGTAAGCCATTGCGCTTACTTGCGAGTAAGCAGGGCTCCGCAGGGCGGGTGCCCGGGGGTTTTTTTTGTCTCCAGGCACCATTTGGACCTGGTACGCCTCTGGAAGGGGCAGCCGTGCTGGGAGCCACAGTACAAGCGGGAAGGAGCCGCATGCGGGTCGCGAGCCGCGGGTTCCCGACCCCTGTGTTAGCCTAATTCAGTCTGCAGGGTTGTTGTAAGGATAAAATGGAGGCGAAGAGAACAATGTAAGCTTTACTAGGGCTCCCTCGTTAGGGAGAAAAGATGCTGTTAGGGGAGAAAGATGGGGCATGGATGAAATAAAAATGCTGTAAGAGCTGACATTTGCAGTTTCGTCATTGCACCGAGTCAACTGTGTATGTATAACCATTCTTTCTTAGCTGTGAAAACGTTCCTCACCGCA
Source organism: Sphaerodactylus townsendi (assembly GCF_021028975.2). Classification (NCBI taxonomy): domain Eukaryota; kingdom Metazoa; phylum Chordata; class Lepidosauria; order Squamata; family Sphaerodactylidae; genus Sphaerodactylus; species Sphaerodactylus townsendi. The sequence continues at coordinate 2,451,348 of NC_059441.1, forward strand.
TTCCCCTGTTTTTACTCTCAGGGCTTGTTAAAGTTACTGGAAGGTACAAGAGTGAACGCTCTAGTGAATTCCTCAAGTTACGTGGCGAGACCGTGCAAGTTGATACCACCAACATCCTCTTTGTAGCTTCTGGTGCTTTCAATGGTCTGGATAGAATCATCAGCAGAAGGAAAAATGAAAAGGTAAAGAAACGAGAATGCTACTCACACTGTGCAAAAGATGTTCTTGTGTTCGCCTACTTCCCTGGAAAGAGGCAGATCTGTCGTTTTGTAAAAGGTGCTGTGGTGCCCACATTTATTTCTTCACAAATAAATATATATAGGTGCAAAATAATGTTTCTTTCTTTCCTTCTTCTTCTGTATTTCACTGCCACCAGGAATTTAATGCCAAACCTTTTTATACTTTTCCCAGAAATAGTGTTTGAGTTTTAAAGCAGGTTTGAAAGGCTACATGGTCCTGATGAAATTACTAGTGTGGGATTCCAGGTTATATTTAACAAAATAAAAGTTTATGTCTATATGTTCTTTGGCTTAAATGTTTCAAGAAATAATTTACCAAAAAAAATAAAACAAACTGTCTGCTGAGGTGACTTTCACTTTACATCAATCCACTTTCTCACTCCTTTACATCTCGAAGATCCTATCAGGATTTGACTCCTTTTCTAATTTCTCACTCTCAGTACAGCACAGACTGACTCTCTCAGTTTTCAGTACAAAATACTCTCTCTCTCTCAGTTCAGCACATAATATTTTCTCTTTCTCTCTCCAGTTCTGTACACATTCTGATTCAGTTTAGCTCAGAATGACTTCCTGTCAGTCTCCAACACAGACTGCTCTCTCTCTCCCTAGTTATACACACAGTTTTTAAATTTACTCCTCTTGTTCCCTGCTGATGGACTTCCTCTGTGTGTGGTTGGCTCCACCTTTCGTGGTGACCATTCTGCGGCCCACCCACAATGGCCATTTTGTGGTCATGTTAAACTACAAAATGAACACAAACAGGTGTGCAGCGTGAAACTAATTAACCTAGGAAATAGCGCAGCACACCGGCTGGCTGGTGGTGAAAACGTCAACAATTATAGTCAAATGAATAATCTACTATAGTCTCAAAACTCAAATGTATCTTATTGACATAAGTTCTTAAACTGCTGCCTCAAGCTTACAGACAGTGACGCTTGAATTTCGCAACAGGCCCAGACCAAAGACTTTTCGAACTTTTTGGCAGGAGGATATTTGCTGGCACCAAAGCTGCTCTGTTATGGACTTTTGCAGTTTGCTTTCTGCTGTTTTAGATACATAGCACTGAATAAGGAATCTAGCTTCTTATGAACTATACCTCTTTATGTTTAGGATTTGTGATGCATTTCAGAACATTACTATGTAAAATTGTACCAACAGTTTAAGAACTTATGTCAATAAGATACATTTGAGTTTTGGGACTATAGTAGATTATTCATTTGGCTATAATTGTTGACGTTTTCACTACCAGCCAGCCCGGTGTGCTGCTTCTTTCCTGGAGTTAAATCATTTTGTGACAGTTGTGCCTACGACTGTGTTTTAGAATTCCAAAGTTTCTCCCAAGCTCAAAAATGTTGGAGATCCTTGGCCCAGGGCAAGCTGTGGTCATCTTGCTGAACTCTCAGCGGCATGTTGGGAGGGATGAGAAATGCCACATTGAGCTCCCTTATGGAAGGGTGGTGCAATAAATGCTACTTTGCACATTTGAAATTAATAATAATAAGCCTTTATTTGGCATAACAACAGGGGGGTCCCCAAGCCTTGCCCTTCTGTCCCAGCGGGGCCAAATGTGGCCCCCTGAGGGCATATTTATCCGGCCCGCCAGGTGACATGTATGCAATGGTACTCCATTCATGTGCAGTGGGGCTCTAGGGAGAGCAGGAACCCGGCCCCAATGGCTGTTGATTGCAGTTACATGATGGCACCCCCCAAATCTCCATGAATTCTTTTCTTGACCCAGAGTTGGAAACCTTACATGTGTAACGCCTGCTCCAGCCTCTTCCCTCCCAGCTACTCCATGTGTTGCTCTCCAGGCTTTCTGTTCGCCTCCCCACTCGGCCATTGGCATCAGCCAGGCTGGCGAATCGCTGGCTGGTTGCTATGGAGGCAAGAACCCAGGAAGATACCTGATCCTGGGTTAGATGGAATGTTTCATTGGGAAAGTTCTGCTTCTTTTTTTTTTTACAGGGGAAGGTATTCCACAGCCTCCCCAACAATATTTGGAGCCCACCCTGTACTTGACATACTTTGGTCACTGTTCTAAAAATAGACCATGACAGAAAGGCTGAAAGGTGAAATCAAACATTTTACAATCATTTGTGCATAGGAATCTGTTCATAGTTTTTTTAGTCCGGCCCTCCAACAGTCTGAGGGACAGTGAACTGGCCCCCTGTTTAAAAAGTTTGGGGACCCCTGCATAACAATAATCATAACACACAAAAAAAAACCTGAGATAAAAGGTACACAAATACAAGGGTTTAAGATAGAATATAAATTATTGATTGTGCATCACCCCTCCATAGTAAAAGAAATCACATGCTACCAATTCACAAGTTTCATTGTCAGAATTGTCCAGAGGGAAAGGACATTTGAAATGAAGTTTTAGACAAGGGAAGAATTCCCATCAGTCCCCAGATCAGACAACAAACCACTTGCAGTTTTTTAAAGGATTTTATTGCAGACATGAAAGGAACAGAAGGAGATGGTTCTAGCGAAAAGCCCGCCAAGCACTTGATAATACGAGCGCAAGATCCCCACCCCCCCCCGCACATGTGAACCAAAAGAGTCAGAAGTGTCCAGCCTGGAGGCCCATCCCAGCCACAGAGCCCCAAGGCCAGAGTAAGACAGCGATGCACCTGCAAAAGCAAAAGCACTCCCAGACACATTCCCCCTCCCAACAATGCCAACCTGACATCCCCCCACATACAGCCATAACCAGTGTGACATTCAGAAAGTGTTTTGTTTAAAATAAAGCCAATATGACTTTTCTCTTAAATGCGGAATATCTGTCTTGCAGTATCTTGGCTTTGGAACCCCACTGAACCTTGGGAAAGGCAGACGAGCAGCTGCTGCCGCAGACCTGGCGAACTTGGGTGGCGAGTCCAGCACGCAGCAAGACATGGAGGAGAAAGACCGCTTGCTGCGGCACGTGGAAGCCAGGGATCTCATTGAATTCGGCATGATCCCCGAGTTCGTGGGGCGCCTGCCCGTCGTCGTTCCCCTGCACAGCCTCGATGAGAAGACACTTGTGCGAATTCTTACTGAGCCCCGGAATGCCGTAATTCCCCAATACCAGGCGTTGTTCAGCATGGACAAGGTCTGACTTTACTCTCGCTGCTCAAGACCATTTAGGGTGTCTGATTGTTATAGTGTTTAATGTATTGTCGAAGGCTTTCACGGCCAGAATCACTGGGGTGTTGTGTGGTTTCCGGGCTGTCTGGCCGTGTTCTAGCAGCATTCTCTCCTGACATTTCGCCTGCATCTGTGGTTGGCATCTTCAGAGGATCTGATGAATCCTCTGAGGATCACCATCAGATCCTCTGAAGATGCCAGCCACAGATGCAGGCGAATCTGATGGATCCTCAGAGGATCACCATCAGATCCTCTGAAGATGCCAGCCACAGATGCAGGCGAAACGTCAGGAGAGAATGCTGCTAGAACACGGCCATACAGCCTGGAAACCACACAGCACCCCTGTTATAGTGTTTGTTTCCGAAGGAGTAGCAGGGTTCTCACTTTGACACATTGCAGTTAGTATTGTTAAGGAGAATGGAGTTCAGCCGGTTGTGAGTTTTCCGGGCTGTGTGGGCGTGGTCTGGTAGATCTTGTTCCTAACGTTTCAGCTGCATCTGGCTGGCATCTTCAGAGGCATATCACAGAGAGAAGTCTGTTGTACACTGTGTCCAGTGTACTGTTAGGAACAAGATCTACCAGACCACGCCCACACAGCCCGGAAAACTCACAACAACCAGTTGAATCCAGCTGTGAAAGCCTTCAACAATTGAATGGAGTTTGTTTTTCAAAATGCACTTTTTTAAATATAAATTCTTCACTTTTTTTGTTTAAAAGGAGAAATTTCTCTTTGATTTCTCTTGGTGGAGCCTTTCAAGTGGTACACCACAGGTGGTGCTCCGTGTACTCTTTTGTAACTTCAGCCGTTGCAGTTTTTTAAAAATATTTCATACACAAGGGTGCCTCTCAGCATCTACCAAGTGAAATTCTAAAATTTGGCAAAACTGCCTTTCCTTCCCCTTCTGTCAAATTCCTCTTTTGATCAGAATGGAATTGACTAAAGGCTCCACATTCTCAAAAAAAAGAGGGAAAGAAGCAGACTGAGGGATTCCAGGGAGAAATCATAAAAAGAGCAATTACGAGAATTTCTCTCACCAGCCCTGTTTACAACTTGAGCTATTAAATGGGGGGGTTAGAACATTGCAAGTGAAATCTCAGACCGAGTGTGCTTTCATTTTGTGTCTTACAGTGCGAACTGAACGTTACCCAAGATGCCCTGAAGGCTATAGCCAGGTTGGCTCTGGACCGCAAGACAGGAGCGAGAGGCCTTCGATCTATAATGGTAGGTGTCCATCCTGCCTTCCCTTCTTTTAAGTGCCTCCCCTGCAGTGCAGTCATTAATTATGCAGAGATGTAAATCCCAGCATGCATATTGGAAGTAAGTGCAAGGATCAGAGCCAGATTTTAGAAGCTGATCTTCACATCCTGTTTAGCCAGTAGGGGATCATTCCCAAAGAAACGCATTTTTCTCCAAGCAGACATTCCCAAAGAAACGCATTTTCCCAAGCAGACGTATAAGATTTTCACATTACATAATGGAGCATTCAACTTCATGGGTACTCTGTGCAGCATCACATTGGGACCACGCTTGTGCAGGCCTGCCACGGAAAGATTTACAAGCTTTCTGTCTGCTCTGCAGCTCTGGAGAGCACTCACTCCCCCTCTGAAGGGCACTCATTTCCACCCAAGTGGTCATGTGATGGGAGGGAGAGGACTGCTATTCCCTTCAGTTCTTCTTTAGCCGCCGTGGAGGAAAGAAGTTCTTGCTTCAGCATTGCTGATTCTTGGCACAATTTCATTTTGCAATCTTTTTTGGTAGGTAAAAAAATCCTATATCATGTTCATATTTAGTTGAATTTTTAAAAAAAAATGAAATGACAGGGAGAAAGCGGGGTCTTCCAGCAGGAGTGCTGTAAACCTTTTAGACTTTTGTTTTGCAACCCAGGAGCCATCCTGAGGTGTTAGGGGAACTCTAGGGAAAAAAGCCATTTGCACAAAAAACAGCTGTGGACAAAAACCGTGACTGGTGTTTTTGTTCTTGGTCTCCTTAGGAAAAGCTGCTGCTTTCGAACCAATGTTTGGTAAGTACTCCAATTCTGACATTTACTAAATGCGCGTGGAAGTGGACAATGATGTGGTGGAAGTGGAAAAAGGAGCCTGCATGGGCACATCAGTGGTAACGTCGAGCTTCTGAGATTGAGTGAGGGACAGAGTGCAGTTGTAGTAGCTGCCATGTAGGGGTGGGGTGGGAGCGCCGCACCTGGGCACACACCATTGGGGTCACATGGGGGACGGGAAAATCACCCCCCACGCCCCTCCTCCCTTTCTCTCACCCCCTGCCTCGTTGCCAGGCCTGCAGCAGAAGTCAGCTGCCTGGCCAGCCTTGCCAGGACCAGGGTCTGGTGGAGGCCGCTGCCAGGCGCCCTGCCCAGCCTCCACCAGCTAGGTCCCCAAGCAGTCTCGGGCAAGCAGCCTCGGCAGGGGCTGGGCCCAGCCAGGCTACTTTTCAGCCCGGGCTGCTCTCTTTGCAGGGTGCAGGACTCTGGGTGCCATTTTGCTCCAGGCACCATCCCTCCCCCCCCCACCGCCTTTATTTTTTTTTAATTTATTTATTTATCCATATTTATATACCGCGCCTCCCCCAAAGGCTCAGGGCGGTAGGTCCACTCAGTCATAAAAACAATTTAAAACATATAATAATAATACATAAAATATTTTCTAAAACTTTGCAGATGGCTTCAACCCCTCCCTCCCCCTCCCCCTTTGTGTACCCATCGGAGGCCAGATGTTCTTATGCATGGCTAAGTTAGGGAAATCATCCCGGCTGGTTAATGCCTGGGCATGGAACAGTGGGTCCGCTTTTACAGGCTCCCCCCCATGGAAACTCTGTAAGTCTCCGCATGGCCCTGATCTCACTCTCGGAAGCCTGTTCCACCAAGGTAGGGGAGCCAGAGGCGCCATAAAAAAGCCCTGGCCAGCTAGGATCACCTCAAGTGGCCAAGGGATCACCAGTAGGAATCACCAGCCTCCGATGAGCGGGAGGGGCCTAGAAAGAAAGAGGCTGATATAGGGAGAGACTCGGTCCCTCAGATAAAAGCAGGGCCAAGGCCACGAATGGCTTTGAAGGTCAGTACCAAAACTTTAAACATGACCCAGTACTCGATTGGCAGCCAGTGTAGTTGGTATAGGACCAATGTAAGGTCCCTAGATGTTGCCCCGGAAAGGAGCCTGGCACTTTGTGACAGAGTGCTGAGGTAGATGAGCACTTCTCAGGATCCTTTGACCACATTTAGGTGCAGGTACACCCTGCCTCCCCCCAAGGAGAACCAGTATGGTGTAGTGGTTAAGGCCCAGGACTAGGAACTGAGAATCCCAGGTTTGAATCCCCACGTGCCATGGAAGCTTGCTGGGTGACCTTGGACAGGCATATACTCCCAGCCATGACCCTGGCTAGTATTTTGATGGGAGACCTCCAAAGAATACCAGGGATGTGACACAGAGGCAGGCAACGGCACCTCGGCACACACAGGCACACACAGAGACGGCCTATCGTCATTAAACCCTTGGCTACGTGTCGTAGCTGCCCCTTTCAGTAAGTCGATTCTGATGCAGTCACTTCCCTAGATCTAGGGAAGTAATTGTGCCACTCTGCTCTGCATTGTTCAGACCTCACCTTCAGTTGTGTGTTCAGTTCTGAACACCACCATTTAAGTAGGATGTTTCTGCTTTTCTGCGCTGCCTGGAAGCCCTGTGGAGGTGGTGCGGCGGTGTGGCAGTAGCGCCATCTCCAGCCGCCAGAGCCCTCTGGATTGGGCTATAAGCATTTCCGTCTACCTGTCCTGATTCTGTTGCCTATCAACTTCATTGGGTGCCCCAAGTTCCACTGCTGCAAGCGACGGAGAATCCATCAATGTCAGTTTAACAGCACAATTTACACACAAGTATAAAATTAATATAGAGCGAGATTAAAATCCACAACCTTACTGTGCTGTAATTAATTATATGTAAAATTTATTTGAACATTTGGAATATCTGCTTCCTTGTGGACAGTCTCAGCAGAGAGGGGGTCTCATTGGAGCTGACTGCAAGGAAGAGATATGTGTAGGATTGACAGATCTTCCTGGGAACTTTTGGAGGATAAAGAGTAGGGACGAATGTCCTGGAAAGAAAGTTGAGACGCCACGTAGAGGGCCCACCAGTTGGATCACAGCCTGATGGAGCATCTGAGTTTAAACTTCTGCACATACTCCCTGACCCTCTCCGCTCTCTTGAAATGGTTTTGTGTTCTTTTCCCTCTTTCTCAACTGCAAGTATGGCTACTAAAAGAAAGTCTTTCAGAGGGAAGAATACGATTCAGGAGTCGAAGAAGAAAGCTGGGCTCGCCAATCAAATGCCGCAAACAATTAAATGCAATCAGAGCAACACCCCTGTGTGGGAAACGACTTAATTTTTTTATTATTTTTTTTGGTTTGAGACTACCCACGGCTGTGCGCAGCCTACTGGATAAATCTCCCTTGGATCTCTCTCTTAAAAGCGGTAATACAACAAGTGTCCAGCAAACTTTTGATAACGCTTAACAGAGATCATCCAGCTCAGTGGAGGACGTTTACTTTTCCAGAAGGGAGACCCGTGGCCTTCGGAAGTAAGAGATGTTCAGAAATGACTTTGGGTAATGAATCTTTGTTCAGTTTTTGAATACAAGCTTTTTTTCTTTCTTTCTAGGGTTGAGCCAGAGGTTGGGGAACAGAACATGTGAATGTTTCCCCTGAAAAACTTACCTTCCTGCCACTCCTGGCAGTCTCGGAGGGGGAGGTAGCAATTTCATGCAGGGGGCATTGCAGGAAAGAGGAACACACCCACACCCAAACAGCCAGGAGATTCTGTAGCATCTGTCCTCCTTTAGTAGCTGAGGTGCATTTCAGCCACAATACCAGGACTCCATTCGGGTTAAGCTGAGATTCTGTTGCTCTTTCCCACCTCCCCGCCCAATCAATTTCTTCCTAGTTTCTACATGGGCCAGACAGGAACAGTTTGCTGGGTTGATAGAATCAGTGAAGTCAACCAAACTAGCTCCGAGGCAGGGCAGACCCGAGGAGATGTCACGATAAAATCTGTTTTCTGGGAAACAGAAAGAGGTTATTTCTCAAAACCGCTTGCCTCCTAGGCCACCGTCGCAGGGAATCGGTGTGGGGAAAGCTAACCTTCTCTTTTGGGGAAATTCGGATCCCTTCAGCACATTTGAACACATTTGCGGGCTCACCTTTACACTCAGCTGTAGTTTTTGGTTTTTTTCTTCAGTTCCAGAAGGCGGTTCTGGTATTCCCAACGTTCACAGAATTAAGTGGGGACTGATAAAGATGGTAGGCAGGCAGGGTGACTCGGGAGACAAGCCTTCTGAATATATCTTGCTCCTTTGGCTTGAAGATCACTCTGGGGGGAAGTTTGGTGTTAAACATCTCCTGATTTAAATGCTGTGGCTGCTAGAGCGGTACTGGTCACATTTATCCTGAAAACAGCCCTTACAAACTGGATTCTTAAGACTTTGCAACACAAGGGCTGCGTTCTGTGATCCACGCCTTCCACAATAGTCATATTCAAGCCCTTGGGAGCAAACAGACCCGTGGCTGTGTTTCATAGCAGCTTGGGCAACTTTACTAAATATAACATGATGCGTTAAGCAATTGGGTAAAATACCAAAGGTTTCAGGAAAATTTACTGACCTTAAATAAAGAGGGAGGGGGGGATATTGTGAGAACAGGGGAACCTTGAACTAGCTACACCTGTCTTTGAAAGCGTGAAAGTAGACAGGAAGGATGAGACCATAGAATATTTAAAATTCTATGCCAGTATTTTAATATAGTACATTTTATGGAACGTACTGGAACCATCATGCATCAATTTTTTGGTGCCAGATATTTGTGTCCCAACCAACCTTCTTATAACATTAAGATACACAAGAAAGCAATGTCTAATTATAGGATATTTTTCATGTAATCAGTAGCGACTGTTTGCACAGAACCCTGATTTAAGTTATATGCTTCAGTGCTGGTGTTGCATCTTTTTAATTATAAACTTCTCGGCAAAGCCAACCTCGCATTGTTTTACAGTTAACTCTATCCTTTAGTAGAGTATTTGTAAAAAAAAAAAAAAACCAACAACACAAAAGGACTTGTATGTTTTTGATTCACTTCTGAAATTAAAAGTCTATACCTGATTGGTTTGATTCGCCTTTCCATACGAGTGCAAGTCTTCAGTGGGGTTTTTAAAAATTTATATTCATGTTGAATGTGAATTGAATCAAGCTGTTTTACCTTGGGGAAATATCCTGGATGGGCCAGGCTAGCCCAGTCTTGTCAAATCTCAGAAGCTAAGCAGGGTGAGCCCCGGTTAGTCCTTGGAGGGGAGACCACTGAAGTCCAAGGTCACTATGCAGATGCAGGCAACAGCAAACCACAATTCACAATTCAATAAGCCTTTATTAGCATATACACGATAATTCCAGTTAAAATATAGTTCCAGTTAAAAAATACAGTTCCAGTTAAAAAGTGAATAGTAAAAAAAACTTCAAGGCGTTTGTCATACATTCCGCCAGTTTACAAACTTCTGTCAAAAAACTTTGCCACTATAAGGCAACAATGAAAATCCCTGGACAATTTTAAAAAGCTGTGAACTACTTTATCTGATTCCAGTGTAATCAATCCATAAGGGTCCTATAGCTTGGGATAGCAGGCTGGATCGGAGTTCTTGGTATAATAACGCAGTTCAGGAGAATGTGTGTGGATGGAATCCAGCTGTCCTATATGCTACAGGTACAGAACCTCTGTATCGCTTGGAAGACCTTTTAAGTCTTCCTCTGTGTATGCTGGGAGATGGCATGATGTTAAAATCTAGCCAGCATATAGGCTCTCCTGTGCATGGGATTTGTGAGTGCTGTAATAGAATAGGTTGGGTATCCCTGCGTGAAAGGAATTGACATATTTGTTGGTGAACAAGATTTATTTGCCAAGCTCTGCAGTTGCTGATAGTCCATTGCTAACAGCCTCTCTTTAATGAGGACAAAAGTTTCAGCAAAGGTTAGCATATTGAAGGAGTCACTGTCATAACCCAGTTCCCCGATCTTTGCGCAACAGCAAACCACCTCTTGCCCTGACCTGGACGGCCCAGGCTAGCCCAGTTATCAGATCTCAGAAGATAGGCAGGGTTAGTATCTGGATAGGAGACCACCAGGGTTGCTATGCAGAGGCAGACAATGGCAAACCACCACTGCTCGGTTCTTGCCTTGAAAATCCCATGACAGGTTGTCGTAAGTCAGTTGTAACCTGATGGCACTTTTCTCCATTTAGTTTGGATAAGCCAGGAATTGGGTGCCTACTGATCTTCGGACCCATTCAGCCCAGCTTTGCCTTTTGGTTTTTCCTGCAGGCCGAGTGTTTTGATATTCTTGAGCTGGTTCACTTTGTTCATAGCCTGATCCAAATGGCTCGCCCAACCCCACTGGTTTCAAGAGGATGCAAGTTGTTTCTTACACAGGGAGCTGTTCTCTACTACAGCAGCTAAAAGAATGGTTGCTATTGAGGGAGTTCCAAACCCCACCATGACCTTTCTGGGAAGCCTCTCTCCTCCTTCCCCAGAACATGATAAGGGGATGATAATCCCAGCCGATTTTTGGTTGAACCATTATGCCATTGCCTCTAACGAGACCTCCTTGATGCAGCTCATAAAATCGCAAAACAGAACAATAATAAAAACAGCAGCTGCTAAGAAATTCCCAATCCTATCATGTAAAAGGCTAGCCATAGAAGTAGGAAGCTACGATGTTTCCAGCCAATCACCATGCACAGCTTACATCCAGCCAATGCGGGCTCATGCACACAAGGTGAGTCAGTATTTGAAGGAGGGAAGACCTCGGGTCAACCTAGGGAATTCATTGTTCGCGATTCTGCTGTCAATGGGAAGCTGCTGTCAAACCACAAAATAATAAACTACTTCCATCCTTCAAATGGAAAAATCCACAAAGACTTTCTCGGGCAGCATTATGTATAGGGGTCTGCAACCCATGCGGCTCTCCAGATGTTCACAGTGGACTACAAAATCCCATCAACAGCCCCTTGCCAGCATGGCCACCTTTCTCCCAAATGGGGACCCAAATAGGTTTGCAGCATGTTCTGTCCTCCATTTTATCCTTGCAACAACCCTGAGAGGTAGGACAGGTCTTGGGAGCAGGTGACTGGCCTCCCAGGTCCTAATCCAGTGATGCTGAATCTTTTGGGTATGTCAAAAATTTGGGAAATACTTTAATCTGCTCACATGTCACCCCCAGCCCCCCAACAAAAGAGAAACAATTCTTTATATATTAATCTTTTTTTAATAAATAAATAAATCGTGGTGCTATATATTACATAAAGGTAAAGTTTCCCCTTCAGTCTTGTCCGACCCTGGGGTACCACTGTGAGCAGTGATTTTACAGGCAAGCCGTTTTTGTAGGGTAGTTTGCCATTGCTTTCCCCGGCTATTTTTTACCCCTATGAGCTATGAGCCAGGGTGCACTCATTTACCCAATTCAAAGGAATGGATGGATGGCTGAGTTGACCATGAGCCAGCTGCACAGGGATATCTGACCCCACAAGGGAGACTTTCCGAACTCCTGACCGTGTGAGTGGCAGTACAAGCACTTGACCACTATGCCACTTGGCTCCTATATATATTACATAAAGAAATATTAAATAATTCCAAAAAATGAGATACGAATGAAACAAACTCAGCTGGGTGTAGGGCAAATGTGTGTCGCGTGAAATGTTGCGGGTGTACTCACCTTTGACCATCGCGTGTCCACTTTCCTAGTCTGGACGACTAGTCCACTACACCCACCTGCACCTGTCTTTCCTTCTTAAAAAAAAATATCGGGTTCGAAAATGGTACCCTCACCACCCCCCCCCACCCCCCCGCCATATATAGAAATGGTGCAGGTCGTTTTAGCATTCCCCCCCAATCTTTCCTTTCCTAGTTACTTAGAGTTTGGCCCATTTGCTCCTCCGGTCTCATAGGGGCCGCTGTGCTTCTCACTTCCTTTCTCAACCGGAAGTGGTCGCGCCGGAAGTGGCCGAGGACAGCGGCTCTACCACAGCAAAGCCGTTGAGGGACCGCGATTCGCACTAGGTTTCGCAGAATATTGCCGTTTGCGCCTCCGGTCCCATAGGGGCCGCTGTGCCCCTCCTCACTTCCTTCCCCAACCGGAAGTGGTCGCGGACGAGCGGCTCCACCACAGCTAGGCCGAGGTGGAACCGCCATTCGGGCTAGGCCTCGACCATGGAGCCGCCGTTCCCCCCACCCTTCGAGGGGCCGCCTCCGCCGCACTGCTTCCCGCCCGCCAGGCCGCCCACGCCGGGCCCTTTCCGCGGCAGGCCTCCGCCGTTCTTCTCTTCCCCGGCCTACCCGCCGCCTCCTCTCCCTCCTTTTCCGCCGTGGAGGCCGGAGGAGCGGGCTAGGCCCGAGCCGGAGGAGGTGCCCGGCGGCGGCGGCGAAGACGAGCGGTGGCTGGGCGCCTTTCTGGCCCGCCGCCGCCAGGCCCCGCCGCCGTCCGCCGCTGCCGGGCCGAGCCCGACGGAGGCGCGGCGGGTGGCCACGGAGGCGCTGCGGCGGGTGGCCGAGGTGGCGGCGCTGTGCCGGACCTGGCGGCGGCGGGGCGACGACACCATACAGGAGGAGGAGGAGGCGGCGGCCGAGCAGCGCCTGGCCGAACTGCGGGCCCGGGTGCGACCCTTGCGCGAGCCCGCCTGCCTGGCCGCCCTTGCCCGCAAGGCCCAGCGGGCCCGCCGGAAGCGGCGGCAGCGGCAACGGCGGAGACAGGAGGCCCGGGAGATCCGCCTGGAGACGGAGGCCCGGGCGGTCGAACGGGAGGCGCGCATAGACACCTGGAGGGCCCGCCGCGCCCAGGAGGTGGAGGAGAAGCGCCGGGTAGGTGGCTGCTGCCCTGGTGGCTGGAGCTTCACGGGAGACTAAAAACGCCAATAAATGGAGCCAAGCTGGACAGAAACCCCTGGACGTGTCTGGAATATCGCCATCACGCCACCGCCAGGATGAGGGTCAAGGAGCATGCCTTTCGTTTGCACCCACATTAGGTTCCAAAGTGCCTTTTCGTTTTGCACCCATCAGCATGCATTTAAATTTGTGCAGACCAGGGGTGGAACACTTAGGAGTACATGAAGTCGATGTGCATGGTATGTAGTATGCACGCACATCAGGGTTGCATTCTGATTTTGTAGCCCAGGGGTAGAATCTCGTTGTTTAGCGTCTTCCAGAAGAATGCGATAGTAAAATAAGTCTGTCTTACCTGAAGACAGCTGAGCCATAAAGTATGCGTGTGAAACATTAGAAGCAAAACTACCGCGGATCTGGCCCTAACTTACAGTATAACTGTAAATTCAACATAACGAGGAAGGTATAAGGCAACTATCAAGTCCCAAACATATCATGCGTTATTCCAGGCCCAGCACGTTGATTTTATTGGGCTGCATAGGATTATGGTTTTGGGGCAACATATGTGTAGCGCAGGTCCATCTCAAGGAATGCTTAGCCTGGGTAGTGTATCTTATTGGCTCCTGATGGGGCCAAAGTGTTAACCTAGCTTGGAGTTGGTGGGAGCTGGTGGATCAGAGAAACCAGAGGAGTGGCCTATATCTCCAGATACAGGTGGACTGCTGGCTTCATCAAGCCTCTTCCAGCATGGCCAATTGGCCATGCTGGCAGGGGCTGATGGGAATTCGCAGTCCATAACATCTGAAGTGCCAAAGGTTCGCCACCACTGCATAGTCCGTGGTGGCGAACCTTTGGCACTCAGATGTTATGGACTACTGGCTTCCATCAGCCTTCCAGCATGGCCAGTGGCCATGCTGGCGAAACTGATACAATCCTGGAATATAAATTATCCCCTGCCTAACATAATCTTTCTATAGAATCATAGGGGAGGTTGGAAGAGACCCCAAAGGAGATCAAGTCCAACCCCACTGCATTTCGCAGGGAACACACAATCAAAAGCGCCTCTGACAGATTGCCATCCAGCCTCTGTTTAAAAACCTCCAAAGAAGAAGACTCCACCACACTCTGAGGTAGTGCATTCCACTGTCAAACAGGAAATTTCTCCTGATGTTTAGGGTGGAATCTCCTCCTCCTCCTTGAACCTATCACTCCTGGTCCTAGTCTCTGAGCATCATCAGCAGAAAACAAGCTTGCTCCCTCTTCAACATGACATTCCTTCCGCTATTGAAACATGGCTATCATGTCACCTCATAACCTTTTCTTCACCAAACTTAACATCCCAGCTACTTAAGTCTCTCTCTTTGTAGGGCATGAATTTCCAGACCCTTTTTACCATTTTTTGGTTGCCCCTCCTCCCTGCACCCATTCCAGCTTGTCAATATCCTTCTTGAATTGCAAGCTGCCCAGAACTGTGCAACAATATTCCAGGTGAGGTTCCACAACTTCAATGCAGAATAGAGAGGTACAATTACATTCCTCGATCTAAATACTATACTCCCATTGATACAGCCCAGAATCACATTGGCTTTCTTGGCTGCCACATCTTGGCTGCTTTGTTTCTATTCTTTCAGCACTAAGGTTTTATTTGGTTTCCTGGAGAACTCAAGAAGGGGGCTGAAATTTTGAACCTCTGAACCACAGGGCAGAGCCTAGCAACCTCACCTTCAGCATCAGTGCCCTACTCACCTTAAGTGCTTATTTTAAAAGTTTCTTAGTAAGAGTAAAAAAGCAGCCTCCCTGCGTAAGCATAGATCCTGGGGGTGACGTCACATCACATCATTTACTATTAATGCAGACTGTGTTTTAGTGATGGGATCTGTCCACAAGATGGCGACAAGTCTTGATCTTTGCTCCGTAAGCTGCTATTCAGCAACTTGATTTCTAATTTATCTTTTATAGACCTTTTACAGATCTTGGATCAGGATAGTTTTGCTATTTTAAACGTTGCTAAGTGGGGAGTGTGCGGAACTTCCTCCCCAATTATCTTACTAGTGATTTACAATGGCCAAAAAGAATGTTATCTTCACCTAACCAGGGTACGCAGAAGCAGCCTAAACAGACAAAAATTGATCAGTTTGTTTCCAGTAATACTGCACTTAATTTCTGCGAAGGTTTGGTGTTGTTGAATAGATATTCAGCTCTTGAACAGGTTCCAACTGCTGATGCTGCTCCTTTAACTGATAACAACAGGGCCTTGACGGCAAGCCAGCAATTTGAAAAAACAAGCAACTTAGCCCAAAACCTGCCTCCCATAAATGCATTAAAACTGCATACAAGTTGACAATAGGGGTGAAGAAATTAACCCTAACTACTCACTTTCTTCTAAGGCCAGTTTGTGTGTTTTCATTGAACATTTATCTAGATTGTTAGTCTTCTTAGTTGTCACTGTCCCAAGTTGTCTTTTTATGTTGCTTTTAAAAACTGTGGTTACAATAGCATCAAACTCTCAAAAATAAAATTAACTAGGAAGCAAAGAAGCCTAACTTCTCACTTTCTTCTAAAGGCCAGTTTGTGTGTTTTCATTGAACATTTATCTAGATTGTTAGTCTTCTTAGTTGTCACTGTCCCAAGTTGTCTTTTTATGTTGCTTTTAAAAACTGTGGTTACAATAGCATCAAACTCTCAAAAATAAAATTAACTGTGGTGCCAAAGAAAAGTCAGAAATTTTGCTGTGCTAAAAGTCAATACAAATCTCTTATATTTAAAATATTGAGGCAGTACTTCATATGTCTGTAACTGAGTCTCCCTGGGTGCACAGCCTGTTAGCTGGCTCAAAGAGTTCCTTATTGTTAAAAAGAACTGGATCATCTATTGTAGTTCTTGATGTTCTTCCTATAAATGCTGACTATTGTTAAAAAAGAACTGACTACTCCATTGTAGTTCGGATGTTCTTCCTATAAATAATGGCTATTTCAGCTACATGCAACCTCTTTCTCGACCGAGTGCCCAAATTGCAACCCCAAACCCCCCACTTATTTATCAAGAAGTGCCAACCCAGCAATTGGCGAGAACCTGAATGCTGGAGGTTTTCGCCTAGAACCGAAGTGCCCAAATTGCAACTGTTGCCTCTTCCTCTGCCCCACCTGTTGGAGAGGCCAGCCTGCCTAGCCTCCAGCAAGTCCTCCTGCGGCACACCGCTTATTCTGTACCAAAGTGCCAGCCCAGCAATTTAACCTGAATGCTGAGGGTTTCGTTTAGAAAAACCGGTTGGCTCCCTCTTCCTCTGCCCCACCTGCTTGAGCAGGGGCCAGCCTGCTCCTAGCCTCCCTTAAAGTCCGTGCACCGCTCTGTGCCTCTCGCATCTCTGCCTCCTCTGCTTCCTCAGGCAGCAGCCACCGGGCTTTACAGGCAGGGCCACCAGCGCCTCTAGCATCTCTCTGCCCCTCCTCACTGGCAGCAGCCACCGAGCACAGGCACCAGGGCCACCAGCCAGTCCCTCCCCTGCTCACCCGTGGTGCTGCATCGCCGCGCTCAGGTGGTTGGCCAGCCTAGCGTGTGTGTGGGTGATTTTCTGGCCCCCTGGCTGATGATCTAACTCGTGTGAGTGGCCCAAAGAGCCAGCTAGATGTGTGTGTGGTGATTTTTCTGCCCCCCACATGTGAACTCTGTGTGTGGTGCCCACAGAGAGGGCTCCGAGTGCCACCTCTGGCACCCGTGCCATAGGTTCGCCATCACTGGGCTATTTGGTTCCTTTGGAGTACCAAAGCATATGAATTGTGGGTAATGTCACTGGAACTTTTTTGATTAGGCACTGTCTGATCCATTCTGTGTAACACAGAGCATATTTTTAAGATCATCAATTTTGGTGCCAACTCTGTGAAAATTAGTTAATTTTAGTGACCTGGGAAGCCTGAGTCAACCTTGAGTCATCAGCCTAAGCCCCAACTTCCAACTCAGGTTGTGCTCAGAGCCTTGAATGCAGTACTGCAGCTTACTACTCTGTGCCGCGGGACCCTACGTTTTTAGTACATCATGTTTATTCCTATAAGAAAAAAAAGTCTAAAAGGGAAATCTTAATTTAAAAAAAGCGTTCCTAGGTGCATGGAGAGAACATCATTGGTCTTAGCCTTGTGTCAGGTTCAGGGGTCTGCAGCCTGTGATTCTCCAGATGTTAATGGACTACAGTTCCCATCAGCCCAGGGCTGATGGGATTTGTAGTCCATGAACATCTGGAGAGCCACAGATTGCAGACCTGGGTGTCAGGTTCAATCCTAAAATGTTGGGAGTAGCTTACTGGGTGACCAAAGAATCCAAAGGTATAATAAACTCATGGAGTAGGCATTCACCAACAACTTCTAGCCAGAAGGGATAAATGGAGTGTCAAGGTTCAGAGAGATTAGATGCTTAAGAAAAGCGTGGAGAACAGATTGGAGGGCGGTTGCCATCATTTTTTTTTTTCGGAGGCCTTGCTGGAAGAAGAAGAAGAGTTTGGATTTATATCCCCCCTTTCTCTCCTGCAGGAGATTCAAAGGGGCTTACAATCTCCTTGCCCCCCCCCCCCCCCCCCTTTGGCAACAAACACCCTGGTGAGGTAGGTGGGGCTGAGAGAGCTCAGAAGAGCTGCATTCAGCTCCAAGGTCACCCAGCTGGCGTGGTGGTGGAGTGCACACAACTTGAATTCCCCAGATAAGCCTCCACAGCTCAGGGCGTAGAGCTGGGGAATCAAACCCGGTTCCTCCAGATTAGGTACATGAGCTCTTAACCTCTACACCACTGCTGGAAGAAGAAGAGTTTGGATTTATATCCCCCCTTTCTCTCCTGCAGGAGATTCAAAGGGGCTTACAATCTCCTTGCCCTTCCCCTTGCAGCCATTGCCCTGTGAAAGTGCCAGGTGGGGCTGAAGGCTCAGAAGAGCTGTGACTAGCCAAGGTCACCCAGCTGGCGTGTGTGGGAGTGCTGAAGCTAATCTGAATTCCCAGATAAGCCTCCACAGCTCAAGCTGACGGAAATGGGAATCAAACCCGGTTCCTCCAGATTAGATACATGAGCTCTTAACCTCCTACACCACTGCTGGAAAAGACTCACACCCATCAGAACTGGTTCCATTTGCTCTTAATAGATCGTGTTTCATTTTAGGAACAGGAACTCAAAGCTGCTGCCGACAGCGTGCTGTCTGAAGTAAGGAAGAAGCAAGCGGACACAAAGCGGATGACAGAAATCTTGCGTGGCTTGGAAAAAAACTGGAGGAAATCCTCGGAGAAAGAAGGGCTGGCAAGGAGAGTGTGTGCTGGGTTTCTGGGGCACTTTGGGATTACCAATGGTGCCTAGTGCAAGGGTAGGAACCTCGAGGCTCTCAGATGTTCAGGAACTACAATTCCCATCAGCCTCTGTCAGCATGGCCAATTGGCCATGCTGGTAGGGGCTGATGGGAATTGTAGTTCCTGAACATCTGGAGAGCCGCAGGTTCCCTACCCCTGGCCCAGTGTTTTAATATGCCTTGCGTATGCTTTGAAATTTATCTAGAGAGCTTTTGATGTTTACTCTTTCCTTTTAATTGGAAATTGCATGAGACAGAAACAGCGGGTTTAGAAGAGCTATTGGAAACAGGCAGCAAGGTGGGATTTTTCAATATCTGCTTTGTACAAGTAGCTGCATTCTCTAAAACTGCAGGGCTGTATTGCATGTTTATTTCATAGCTATTAATTGCTTGAAGTTCGGAATAGATACACAGGTTAGACTGGGATAACATTTCTTACAGTACGCATGTACAAATGGGTAGTATAGAATCATAGAGTTGGGAGAGACCACAAGGACCATCAAGTCCAACCCCCTGCCATGCAGGAATACACAATCAAAGCACTCCTGACAGATGGCCATCCAGCCTCTGTTTAAAAACCTCCAAGAAGGGAACTCCACGACACTTTGAGGCAATGAATCATATCCCTCCAAAAGGTCTCTTGGGAAATGGAAAGCCATTTGTTAAGAGAGCCAGCATGGTGAAGTGGTTAAGAGCAGCAGACTGTAATCTGGAGAATTGGGTTTAGTTCTTCACTCCTTCACATGAAGCCTGCTGGCTGACCTTGGGCTAACCCCACCTACCTCGCACAGTGTCTGTTGTTGGGAGGGGAAAGAACGGTGATTGAAAGCTACTTTGAGGCTTCTTTTGGTAGAGAAAAGGGGTTTAAAAACCAACCTCTTTCTAATAAATGCCTTTGGTGTGATTGATTCTTTTGACAGCTTAATTTGATAGATGTATGTTTCTGTGAATGGCATACCCCAGATACTTTGATGCCCTTATCAGTTTTCTAATGCTTGCTTGATTATTTGTTGTTCCTCATTTCTAAGTCTTATTTTTGGGGGGAAGGGCTGTGGCTCAGTCATGCGGCAATTGCTTTGCATACAGAGAGTCACAGCATCTCCCAGTCCAAAGGATCGTATAGCTTGTAATGAGAGAAACCTCTGCTTAAGATTCTGGAGAGGTGTTACCAGTCTGAGTGGCCAATACTGAGTTTAATGGACCAAGGGCCTTATTCAGTAGAAGGCAGCTGCGTGTATCCAAGTTGCAGCTGCCAAAAGTTGGTCGTGGGGGGTTTCCACACCCCCGAAGTTTAACATCTGGTCTTGGGATCTCCCCCAGAGGCGTATGCAGGGAGGGACAAAGGGGGGCGATGCCCCATGCACCACTTCCACATGTCACATGGGAGGCACATTTGGCTGCCTTCCTCCCTCCCTCCCCCCCAGTGCAGTTCTCACTTACACAACTTTTAAAATCTAAAGGCATCCAGGAAGTGTGGCTGACTGGATAGAGAGGGGGGAGGGAACAGTTCAGACGTAACCCTGTGACCCGTGAACCCCACAGAACCTAGCCGTGGGCGGGGGGCAACGTCACTGCTTGCCCTGGGCACCATTTTCCAGAGATATGCCCCTGAGCTCTCTCCCTGGACCTTGAACTCTGTGTCAGGGTGGCTCTGTTGGGAGGGGGAGCTACTGAGAGTTGCTTTCGCTTTAGCAGGTCCATTACTACCTATACAGCCTGGCCTGAGACATCTGCCGCTGGGATGGGCCTCCAGGCTGGGCTTTTCTGTGCTTCTGAGCAGCAGTGGTGTAGGAGGTTAAGAGCTCGTGTATCTAATCTGGAGGGACCGGGTTTGATTCCCAGCTCTGCCGCCTGAGCTGTGGAGGCTTATCTGGGGAATTCAGGATCACCAGAAGACCTCCCACACACACCAGCTGCGCACCTTGGGCTAGTCATCAATAGTCTTCGAGCTCTCTCAGCCCCACCTACCTCACAGGGTGTTTGTTGTGAGGGGGGGAAGGGCAAGGAGAGCCCCTTTGAGTCTCCTGTAGGTGAGAAAGGGGGGATATAAATCCAAACTCTTCTTCTTCTCTTCTTCTTCTCTGTTCCCACAAGGGGGTGGGAGTATGCTACCCATATTATCAACTGCTTGGCGCCTTTTCACCAGAAACATCTTCCTTTGTTCCTTCCGTGTCTGTCAATAAAATCCTTGAAAGCTATCAAGTGGTTTGTTGTGTGATCGGGGAACTGACATTCTGCAGGTAAGTTTTGCGGATGTTTACATTCTCCTCCTATTGAACTTTGATGCAGGAGTCTGCCCGCCCCCCGAAGCAGATGAAGCCTTTGAAGATGAAGTCCAGAGCTTAAGATTGTTGATCAAGCAGCGCACTGAAGTGTACGAAGCTGAGGAACGAGCTTTGCGGGTTATGCTAGAAGGGGAGCAGGAGGAGGAGAGGAAAAGAGAACTGGAGAAGAAAGAAAAGAAAGAAAAGGAGAAACTGCTGCAGCAGAAACGGGAAATGGACAGCAAGCTCTTTGGGGATCCAGGTAAGGGGGTGGGGATTTGAAACGTAGAGAGATTTTTAACAGTCAACCCACGTCGGGGGGAAATTGTAATAAATGTTCTGTTACATACTGGAAACCATCAGAGATTCCCCTATTTTTGCCCATGTGGGGAAAGAACTGTGGCTTACTCCCAGCGCACAAGGAGAATCTCAGAGGGCGCTATAAAGCCGGACTTGCAATGCTAATCAAAACTTCTTTATTTTCTGATGTATTGACTCTTCCAGTTTGTGAACACTTGGCACATGCAGTAAAGATAACAGGGGAAGGCCGCAGTCTCGTAATTATAAATGTTTACCTTCCCCCTAGCTCCATCAATAAGACAAGGGAAACACAGTGGCGTAAAATCACTGAATATTTAGAAACTTGACAACTTTCTAACAAATGCGATGAATGGTTGGTAGCCGGAGATCTTAATGCCAGGGTCAGTAAAGATGAGCAGTGCCTCCAGAAGTTGGTAGGGCTGGACACAGAGAACTGCCCATGGTATTTTTCCTTAACCAGAAAATCAACTGTGGCTTAGTGGTAGAGCATCGAAAGGTCCTAGGTTCAATCCTCAGCCTCCCCAGTAAGAATCAGACCTGAGTCCCTGGAGAGCGTCTGCCAGTCTGAGTGGGCAACACCGATCTTGATGAGCTAATGGTCTAGTTCAGGAGGAGGCATCTTCGTGTGTCTATGGGAGGGGCTGTGGCTCAGTGGAATGCAGAACGTCCCAAGTTCAATCCCCACCGTCTCCAATTAAAAACAAACAGGACGTAGGTCAGGGGTCTGCAACCTGCGGCTCTCCTGGTGTTCATGGGCTACAGTTCCCATCAGCCCTTGCCAGCATGGCCAAGTGGGAATTGTAGTCCATGAACATCTGGCGAGCCACAGGTTGCAGACCCCTAATGTAGGTGATGTGAAAGGACCGCCTCCTGAGACCCTGGAGAGCGGGTGCCAGTCTGAGCAGGCAGCACTGTCGTTGATGGACCAAGGGTCTGACTCAGTATAAAGCAGCTTCGTGTGTTTGTACCATTCCTCGTCTCCAGTTCTCTGCCCAGTTTTGAAGGCTTTATCATGTTCTGCGGCTGCCGCATTTGAGGAAAACAGGCAAGAGATGCTGGGCTTTCTTGCTGTGTCTTCTCACTGGGTTTCGATAGTATTTCTTTTTTTTTTTTTATGTTTTACAGAGGAGTTTCCCCTTCATCACTTTTTGGAGCCGTTTAGACAATACTACCTACAAGCTGAATATTCAGTGCCAGCTCTCATCCAGATAAGGTAAGAGAGGAGGGAACTGTTCTAAAAAAACGTAGGTTCCTGGATTCTGTGATTTTATATAACTGCCTCATCCTAGCTTCAGTTGAGCTTCAGCTAGTTAGCTATGCTTCCCTTAAAGGAGCAGCAGTGGCGTTGGAGGTTAAGAGCTCGTGTATCTAATCTGGAGGAACCCGGCTTGATTCTCCACTCTGCGCCTGAGGCTGGGGAGGCCGATCTGGGAATTCAAGATTGGCCTGCAGTGCACTCCCCACACAGGCCAGCTGGGTGACCTTGGGCTAGTCACAGCTTCTCGGAGCTCTCTCAGCCCCACCTACCTCACAGGGTGTTTGTTGTGAGGGGGGAAGGGCAAGGAGATTGTAAGCCCCTTTGAGGCTCCTGCAGGAGAGAAAGGGGGGATATAAATCCAAACTCTTCTTCTTAAACATATTTGCTATAGTTGTACTGCTCAGTTGTAATTAGGGCTTGCCTATGAGTTTAGAGAGCCAGCATGGTGTAGTGGTTAAGAGCAGTGGACTCTAATCTGGAGAACCAACTTTGATTCCCCGCCCCTCCACACGAGCAGCAAACTCCAATCTGGTGAACTGGATTTATTTCCCTGTTCCAACACATGAAGCCTGCTGGGTGACCTTGAGCTAGTCACAGTCCTCTCAGAACTCTCTCAGCCCCACCTACCTCACGTGTTTTCGGTTGTGGGAAGGAGAAGGGAAAGCAATTGTAAGCCGCTTTGAGACTCTGTAGGGTAGAGAAAAGCGGGCTATACGAATCAAATCTTCTACTACTTCATAACTTTCCACTGACCGCACTGTTTGGGGCACTAAATCACCACCTGGCTCAAACATGGCACAGGGTCCGCCACTTTCCCAGTCAGCACTGCTCTGGACAACCCTGTTAGGCTGCCCCTAACACTGCCCCGGCCTGAGCACTCACGCAGTATTCCCCTTCACGCTCTTGTTGTTTGACATTTTATTTATTTACTATAAGTATTTACACCTTGCCTTTCTATAGCCATATTAAAGGCTGCTTACAAAATGCAATCAAATACAATAATGCAATAACAATCAAACCACAAACAGTCGAACCAAATACAATACCATAA
Organism: Sphaerodactylus townsendi; assembly: GCF_021028975.2. Taxonomy (NCBI): domain Eukaryota; kingdom Metazoa; phylum Chordata; class Lepidosauria; order Squamata; family Sphaerodactylidae; genus Sphaerodactylus; species Sphaerodactylus townsendi. Next base: position 2,474,842 of record NC_059441.1, read on the forward strand.
AATCATTCCGCGCCCTTAAAAATTACTAAAAGACACCTATAAAACCTGAAATGCTGCTTGCTGAAATCTAGATGTTAAAAACTGTTCGAAATAAAATGTCTTCACCTGACGATGGAAGGAAAGCAGGGAAGGAAGGAGCAGACCGGGTCTCTGAAGGAAGAATGTCCCAAAGTCTGGGCACCATCACCGAGAAGACTCTCCCCAGCCCCTGTCAGATGTACAGATGGGGTGGAGAGATAGTCTTCCCTGGAGAATCTTAGGCCCTTTCCGCACAGGCCATAAACAGCGCCCTGGGGACGGCAAAAACGGCGTCCCCAGGGAGCTGTTCGCGAGCAGCGGCTTAGCTGTTGCCGCCTTCCCGCGCACCTCCCCGGAGGCAGCACTTAAAGAAAAGTCAGCTTCCCACCTCGCTTCCCCAGCGCAGGTTTTGGGAGAACAGCTTGCTGGAAGGAGCTCATTATCCCTCCTCAATTGAGTCAGACGAAACGTCTGTCGCGGCAAAATGTTTAGCGTCTCGCTGGTGGCCTGGGGACATGTTTCGCCCCGGCCCTGACGCCTTGAGCGGTCCACCTGGCAGGCAGCAGGCTGATGTCCCTTGGACCTCGGCGACGCATCGACAAGCCGCCAGAGAGCGGTAGGAACACGAGGCGCGACGGCTTCCATGCATGCGACGCTCTTCCCCATCAGAAACCGGGACCGCTCGATTGCAAATGGTTTCGGGGCTGGGGGGTTCGTGCATCATGTCGCGACCAGCCCAACTTCGTCCCCCATCGCAGGGCTACGCGAAACGCCCTGTAAAAGGGCAGGTTTTTATGGAAACAGGCAGTCCTTCCGGTAGCCTGCCCCATCTAGAACATGGGAAACATAACTTTTACATCAGTCAGCTTCATGCTTGATTTTAGCTGTGATCCTGGTGCAAAGAAAAGATTTGAGGCAAGAATCTGCTGAATGCACAATTCATTGCTTCACTTTTTCTTAAAGGCATGGATGGGATCGGTTCCTGGTGCCAGCAGACCACCCGGAAGGAAGTTTCATCCCACCAGGTTGGGTCCTCCCCAGCCCCCCTTCCAGCGACGTTTGGGGCACGGCCGTTGGGTAATGGTGCCGAATCCTAACGAAGTTCTGGTGGACGCAGTGATGTACTTTCCACAGATCCATTCAGTGTTAAAACACCTCATTCTGTTTTCATTGGAAAACCCAGAGACACAAGGCAGACTGCACTGCCGTAATACAAGATGAAATCCCTGGTCTTGGGAAGATCTGTTGTTAGTCTTATTTGTAAGAAGAGTGGCTTGCATCGTAAATGAACTGCTTTTGCTGTTCAGTTGGGCTCCAAGAAGCCAAAAAAAGTTTGTCTCAGCATTTTCCAAATCACAAAAACGCTGCTGCCTTTTATTTGAAGAAGATCCCAACTGCTTATTGCCAAGTTAGCAGCTAAGTTCTGCTTGGAGATTATGAATGAGTCACCGGTCGGTGTGGCAGCAAATCCTCAGTTAAGAACCTGTGCTGTTAACTTTTTCCTGCTAGAGTCAAGTACAGTCTTGAGACAATGGCAGCTAGTGAACTTTTTGGAGATAGCCTGCTGGAGGGCTTCTAGCTACACCTGTGTTTCTGATCTTTCAGGGTTTGTTTTGTTTTTTTTAAAAAAACTTCCATGGTTATTTTGGCCTTATACACAGTGAGTTTAATGAATTGGCAGATGTGAGCAATTATCACCCTTTGAAACACTCTGGGGCAAAATTGAGAGAATTGTAGGTATCATCATTGTTGCTTCTTGGGGCCATACTCAACCTGTGGTTTTATTTGTACAGGGAAAAGGTCTGTGTAATAGGGAAAGTTTCATTGTTTTGTGTTACCTCTTAAATTCTGAAAACGAGAAAGGCAATACCAACTGATGTCGGTTTAACTGTACCTGCAAGGAAATGAGCAATTGATGTTAAATATCTGGTACAGCCCTCTTAAGATAAATGTTAGCAACACATTTTTCCCAGATGCTCACATTTCTGCACTGGAGGTTTTTGTATTTTGGCAAAAACACACACACACACACACACACACACAGCTGCCTTTGGGATGAGGAGCATAACTGAGGAGTAAGATTTCTCTGTTGCCCTTGGAGTGGAGCTGTTGAAGCTGTGGCATCTGTTGGATAAGTTAGACAGCCTCCAAATTATCCGGTACTTTTGCTGAGAAGTCATTAGTATACATTATACTAATTCCGTTTTTTCATTGTATGAAATCCTTGCTCAATCTTTACATTGTAAAGGCTTTAAAAATGCGGCCTGTGTTTCTGTGAGAACAAATCAATGGTGTGTGTATTTATAGTGTAAGTTGTCGCCAGTAAGTGTAACTTGGCAAATGACGAAAACGTAAACCTTTCTCAACTCTGACTGCAACAGGATCATGGAGTAGTTGAATCCCCTGTTCCAAAACCAGGCCTCAATTTAATACTTGGATGTCATCCAAGCATAGCAAGTTGTAACCCGAATGCAATGTGGTAAATTGTCGGAACTGTTTGTAATGTTCTGTTTAATAAATTCTGGATTTTATTTGTAATTTAAAAAATAAACGACATTTCACAGTTTTTGCAGCTGACTTTTTGCTTTACCAAGTTTCTTTGCATAATATCAGGGCAGGAGTTTCACGCTTCCTTTAATAATGACTGGCACCTCACCTACACTAGCTTTTAGCATCATCCTCCACCCTCCCCGCTTCTCCCTCTGTCTGATGGGATTCTTCTTCCCACTCTCTCCTTTGGGTTTTTCTGAACTCTTCGACTGTGGACTGTTGCCACCCGAGTTGGATGCATAGATTTAAATTTGTATTACGGTTTTCATGGTTATAGCATTGCATTTTATCCTGTCTTTCTTTCTTTCTTTCTTTCTTTCTTTCTTTCTTTCTTTCTTTCTTTCTTTCTTTCTTTCTTTCTTACTTACTTACTTACTTACTTACTTACTTACTTACTTATTTATTAGTTTTATATACCGCCCTCCCCCTGAGGGCTCAGGGTGGTTTACAACAAGATTAAAACATACAGTAAAACATAATTTAAATATTAATAACATAAAAAAAACAGAAGCCCATTTAAAATGTGTATGTATGCCGTTGGCTGCCCCCCTCTCCCCTTGTGCCCACGTGGAGGCCAGGATGACATGGTAGATAAAGTTTAACCAGGGTGCTGGCCAAACGCTTCATGGAACAGGTCTGTCTTGCAGGCCCCTGTGGGGGGGAAACTCTGTAAGTCCCCGCAGGGCCCTGAGATCTCCCTAGGGAGCCTGTTTGTTCCATTCAGGCTGGGGTCAGGGCCGAAAAGGCCCTGCCCCTCACAAGGCCAAGCCTGATCATATTTTTGGGCCAGGGATCACTTAGTAGGTCCTCCTCCGAGGAGCGGAGGGGCCTGCCGGAGCAATATGGGGAGAGGCGGTCTCTCAGATATGCAGCTCCGGGACTGCGAACGGCTTTGAAATTGTTTTATGAATGATTGTGAACCGTCCCAAGCCTGAAAGGGAAGGGGCGGTATAGAAACTTTATTTAAACAATGATAATCATAACCAGCGGTCTCTTGAGCAAGTGGGTCTTATTTATCATGAGAAAGGCAAACCCTGACTGCTAGCTTTAGAAATGTGAGCAAATCATTCAATTGGACTCTGTGTAAGCCTTTAAAGCTCTAAGTATGGCATAAATAGCCTCTGCCTGTAGCCAATGAGGTTCCTGTCTCCTGCCGGACAGCGAGCTGATGGTTCTCTTCTAAGGTAAGCTTAACTTTGCCTAGACAATACAGACAAGGTGAGATGTAAAATGTAATAACCTATCTCAGCATGACTGCCAATAAAAGCCTACATGGGAAATACCTGAGCAGGCTATCCTAGAGCCACCCTGAACCTGCCCAGACCATTTAAACCGTACTTTGGTGTGTTATTTTATGTCTCCTGTGCTGCTCCGGGCTTTTAACCCCACCACTGGCAAATAAAGGTGCCTTTGATACTTTTTAGCGGTCAGTCGGGTTCTGTTTCGTTTTACATGGTGAGTGCGGTAATTGGATTTACCACAGACTGCAGTTAGGAATTGAAGTTCTGGCTGGCAGCCGTCCGAGCTCTTGTGGGTGGCACCTTCGGCCAAGCAGCTGGTGTCACTGTATAACAATATTCTTTTTTTCAAAACGAGCCCACTTGGTCGCTCTCGAGAGGGAGAGGTATCCCTTCTAGCATTCTTAACACCGTTCCTTATAATATAGATATAAAGGCCGTCAGCCTCATGATAATACCCACTGCTTCCAATTCAAGTTAGTGTTTATAATTGTCAGGTACCTTGGTGCTTTTCTTAAGGGTGTTACAACAGGGTAAATAAACGGGTTCAAAAATATTTAAGCCAAAAAGCTTAAGTTTGGCCAAAGGAATAAAAAATCAGATAAATGTTTTTATTCACGCCAACAAACGGGCAAAAACAGGATCAGGGGAACCACGCTGAAATGGCTGTTGTCCCTTACTTTTATAGGTTACATCAGATTAGCAGTAAAAAAGAATACACACCCTAAAGTTCATCATCTCAAGCGGGTTCGGTATGCGGGCTTTTGGTGGGATACTGTTTTTTAGAATATGCTTTATTTTAATTCAACTGTGTATGTTTTATATATGGTATTATATTGTTCATCAGCCCTGATTCTCGGGATAGGGCTGCATAATAACCAAATAAATAAAATAAAATAAATAATCAATTAATCATTTTGAAAGGGTGGGGTGGGGGCAAACTAAGTGCCCTTATTGGAAAGATGTCAGCACCTGTGGTTCTTTGACCTAAGATGAACTAGAGCCCTGTTTCTTTCTAATCTATATTGTCTTTGTTGCCCTTTCTCCTTAGACAAAAAAGTTTTCCTAAACATTTTCTTACGTTTTCTCTCTTCTGTTCACTCAGAAGAAGGGCAAATCCAAGTATCTGTCTGGGAGCAGATAAGACCTTTAAAAAACGGTTGAATTTGCAACCTTCTGTATAACTCTGGAACAAGGGCATCTCTGCTTGGCTATCAAGCTTGCCTAGTAGTAACAGAAAAAGGATAGATTTTCAATCTTGCATTTTTCTTTGTTCAGCTGCACCATGGTTGCCAACTACCCATTACAGAAAGAAAGTAATGGGGGGCAAAAAGAAAACCTTTGCTTTTTCAGAGTATATTCCTCTTATGCCTTCTGCGCCCACAAGGGCACCAAGTACGTTTTGTTTTTAAAGCCCCAGAAATGCTTGATTAAACTGCTGGATGTCTCTCCCTGCCACTGGTGTGTCTTAACTGGAACTCGTGTGAATGTTCAGTGTTTACAGGCATCTGTGGATAAACTGTACCAGAGCAATACTCCAGAGCCTAACACTTCTATGTCACTTTAGCTTCCATCTGAATTGACTGATAATGTCTACTATCGCTGATTGCTGTGGGATTTCTGGGCAATTGGTAAGAGCTTGTAGGGACTTAAAAAGTCCTTTTTTGCTGAGAAAGGCTGGAAATGGTTTTGGTGTCTCTGCAGCGTAGAAGAAAGGATAAAGAGCATAGCAGGTATGCTTCCTTGATCTGGAGTGTCTCCATTTTTCGAGTCTGTCGGAACATGGCTTTGGATCAGAAGTAACTCATGCTTGTTGAACCCAGTATTGCTGCAGGTTGTGTTGGTAAGAGAAACCTAATCTGTCTTGTTATATTTGCTTCTCTTGGGATTTTATCCTGGACATATATGCCTCATAAAGGTCTTCTGATGTTTAATGTTTATAAAAGGAACGTATAGGCTGCTTTGCAAACCAGGGAGCGTCAGATGCATTTGTTAGCACAGCTTCATCAGTTATCAGTGATTGTGGTGGGTTTTCTGGGCTGTGTGGCCGTGGTCTGGTAGATCTTGTTCCTAATGTTTTGCCTGCATCTGTGGCTGGCATCTTCAGAGATGTATCACAGAGAGGAGTCTGTTACACACTGTGTCTATTTATAATTGCTTTCACATCCTGCATGTGAGCTCCCAATGGCACCTGGTGGGCCACTGCGAGTAGCAGAGAGCTGGACTAGATGGACTCTGGTCTGATCCAGCTGGCTTGTTCTTATATTTCCATGTTCTTATGTGTCTAGGGTTAGGGTTAGTGCGTAACAGACACAGTGTGTAACCAGACTTCCCTCTGGGATACACCTCTAAAGATGCCAGCCACAGATGCAGGCAAAATGTTAGGAACAAGATCTACCAGACCACAGCCACACAGCCCAGAAAACCCACCACAACCAGTTGAATCCAGCCATGAAAGCCTTCAACAGTTATCAGTGACTTCATTCCTCTCCTGCCTTTACTGTTCAGACGGCTCTCCAGCTACTTACAAGAGTAAATAATAATTAAAGCTATCCAGACCTATAGAGTACAATGTATGTTGAACCCCAAAGCCAATGAAAGGAGAGGAGGCAGTCAAAATTGATCTCTGTCTATTTGCCTGCCTGCCTGCCTATTTAATTAAGAACATAAGAACAAGCCAGCTGAATCAGACTAGAGTCCATCCAGTCCAGCTCTCTGCTACTCGCAGTGGCCCACCAGGTGCCTTTGGAATCTCACATGCAGGATGTGAAAGCAATGGCCTTCTACAGCTGTTGCTCCCTGAGGCACCTGGTGCTGTTAAAAGCATTTGCAATCCTCAGATCAAGGAGGAGGAGAAAAGATTGGTAGCCATAAGATCGACTTCTCCTCCATAAATCTGTCCAAGCCCTTTTTAAAGCTATCCAGGTTAGTGGCCATCCCCACCTCCTGTGGCAGCATATTCCCGCATATTATTAAATGTTATTAAAATATTAAATTTGAAAACCCACTCAACCCTAGCTCGAGGCCGCGCTCAGGGTAGTGAACAGTAAAATCATTTCGACACAAATCTCACAACAAATAAAATCATTCCGTTTCATATCTATCAGATGTTATCAGTCCATTAAAACTAACTGACCAAGATGGCACTCAGGCGCTGCGGCTCTCCAGATGCTCGTGGACTACAAATCCCATCAGCCCCTGCCAGCACGGCTAATTGACCATGCTGGCAGGGGCTGATGGGAATTGTAGTCCATGAACATCTGGAGAGCCACAGTTTGCAGACCCCTGGCCTCGTGGAACATCTTCATTTTACAGGCACTACAGAACTGAACAAGATGCCATAGGGACTTGGTCTCATCGGAGAGGGAGTTCCACCAGGCCAGGTTGAGTCCAGCTGTTGGAGACCAGCCAGGGACTAACAGAAGGTTATTTCCGGAAGACCACAAAAGTCCCCTCACAGGGGGTGGATTCGGGAAAGGCAGCCCCTGAAGATGAGATTCTTTGCAAGATAGTTTGAGTCACCATCTAAAAAAAATGATCATCATCATAAAAAAAAAAATGGTAATACCGCTTTTGCTACCTCTCTGCATCATGACGCAGCTTAGCTTATGTTGAACTGCTTTTTTGCATGAAGCAGCAGATGGTCGAAGCCCTGGCCGGACTTCCGGAGGGGTTGCTTATGGAATGTCCTCATGGAAGCGCATGTGCCGCATGGTAAAGCCGGTTACTGTCCATCTGGCTTGCTAGCTGATGTACTAGGCAACCCTAATCTCTGCATGACCCAGCTGGCCGTAACTCAAAGATTACCAGCGTTGACTTTGTTGCGTGAGGGAGATGGGTGGAACGCGGGTGAGCATTGGCTTCTGCATGGCCAGCGTGGTGTAGTGGTTAAAAGCAGTGGACTCTGATATGGGGAACCAAGTTTGATTCTGTGCTTCTCCACATGAGCAGCTGACTCTTATCTGGTGAACTGGATTTGCTTCCCCACTCCTACACATGAAGCTTGCTGGGTGACCTTGGGCTAGCCACCGTTCTCTTAATAATAATAATAATAATAATAATAATAATAATAATAATAATAATAATAATAATAATAATAATAATAATAAAAATGCCATAGAAATAAAGAGAGCTTACCAGTGAATGAAAGCTACAAATACTTGGGGATACTGCAAGCAGAGAACATCAAGCATGCAGAAGTCAAAGGCTAATTAGGAAGGAATATCTTAGAAAGGGGTAAGAAAAAATTTTGAAATCAAAAGAGTTAAAATGGAGGAAATACAATAAAAGGCAACTAATACTTGAATAGCGGTGCCTGTGATGCACGCTAGCACTGTTGGCATAATTAACTGGACCCAAGTCGAGATTGGACATCACTGGGACAGAAAAACAAGGAAAATTATGACCATCAATGCGAAAGCACTGCATCCAAGAAGTGATGTAGACAGATCCCTACCTAGCAAGGTCAGAAGGAGGAAGAGGACTGCTCCACATCAAGCAATCCAGTAAGAGGAAGAGAAAAAAAGAGGCCTGAAAGAACACACCCAAGAACGCCAAGAGCCAGCATTGAAACAAGTCCACAAGGCTGACATGCTGAAAGCCAAAGAATCAAAAAGAGTATAGAGTCCAACAGTTTAAAAAACAATGAAAAGGAGTGGCTAGAGCAAATTGCCACCCATGGCAGTAATACTTTAAGAACATTGGAAGGGAAGAAGGATGACAGCAGAAACATGGGAGTGGCCTGTGAAGGGGAACTCTAAAGAAGGGAAACTGAAGGCTCGATTTTTGCTGCCCAGGAGCAAGCATTAAGGACAAATGCAATAAAGACACTAATTGAAAAGTCCTGCATAATGACCCAAAGTGCCGCTCTGCAAAGAGGGGTGATGGAAACCGCGGGAGCACATCATCTGCTGTTGTAAGAAAATAGCCCAAACTGACTATCCTCGAACGCCATTAATGGAGGCTAGCTTAGCAATGGTGCACTGGAACCTTTGCAAAGGTGCACGGCTCGCCCTGTAACAAGACCCATAACGAAGTACTGCCAGAGAAGACCACACAGAAAATGAAGAAGCAAAATAATTTGGGACTTTTAGAACACAGATTAGATAGACACCCGGCACACAACACCCCAGACATAACAGTGATAGAGAAAAAAAACATGTTTGGACTATAGATGTTGCTGTGCCAGTTGACAGCAGGGTAGAGGACAAAGAGCTTGAAAAAGATCACAAAATACAAAGGACCTACAAATTGAAGTTGAACGATTGTGGCAGAAAAGAACAACAGTAATCCCACTAGTAGTCGGTGCTCTAGGAGGAATCCCAAGAAATCTTGAAAAAACATCTGAAAGCCCAAATTTGGACAGAACATCAGTCCACCTGGTTGCAGAAAGCAGCACTTCTTAGGAACTGCACATATTCTCATCTAGTCACTCCTTAATATCCTAGGTCCCTTGGGAAGGACCTCGATGATTCAGAGATGAATTCCAGACACCTTGTGCTGTGTTGTTATGTATATAATAATAATAATAATAATAATAATAATAATAATAATAATAATAATAATAATAATAATAATAATAATAATGAATCTGCAACAGCTAGTATGAGGATGGTGAAAACATTGTTGGTTATTAATCGATCTATCAATTACCAATAATGTTGTAGTAGTAGTAGTAGTAGTAGTAGTAGTAGTAGTAGTAGTAGTAGTAGTAGTAGTAATAATAATAATAATAATGATAATAATAATAATAATAATAAGAGCTGGAAAAGATCACAAAATACAAGGACCTACAAATTGAAGTTGAACGATTGTGGCAGAAAAGAACAACAGTAATCCCACTAGTAGTCGGTGCTCTAGGAGGAATCCCAAGAAATCTTGAAAAACATCTGGAAAGCCTAAACTTGGACAGAACATCAACTAATACGCTGCAGAAAGCAGCACTTCTAGGAACTGCACACATCTTCACGAAATAATTTAATATCCTAGGGTCCCTTTTGGGAAAGGACTCGGAGATTCAGAGATGAATTCCAGACACTTGTGCTGTGTTGTTATGTATAATAATACACAATAATATGTATAATAATAATAATAATAATAATAATAATAATAATAGTAGTAGTAGTAGTAGTAATAGTAATAGTAATAATAATAATAATAATAATAATAATAATAGTAGTAGTAGTAGTAGTAGTAATAATAATAATAATAATAATAATAATAATAATAATAATAATAATAATAATAATAATAATAATAGAGTAGTATTTTGTAAGGTTTTAATTTGGGGTCGTCCCCCCCGCCCATTTCATGTTTTTTTGTTGGTGTTATTGCTAGTGTTGGTGTCTATGTACGCTTCATATGTCTTTTGTGTGATAAAAAATAAAAAATATATATTTTGAGGATGAACTGGGATAAAATTCTAACCACTCGTTTTTGTTTTGTTTTCATTAGAGAGTCACAGTCCAAGAAGCAACATGAATTCCCTGGATGAGGTCCCTTTCCGAGTGACCTCAAGCTTTGTAGATGATCCTGAGAGAGAGGCCCAGTTTGTCCACGCGCCGGAATTTGAGATGCCCGACTGTGAGGAGATCCTGATACGCACGATGGTCAGTCAGCTGGTGTTTTTAGGACAGTGGTGGCGAACCTGTGGCACGGGTGCCAGAGGTGGCACTCAGAGCCCTCTCTGTGGGCACGCACAGAGTCGTTCCCCCCCCGCCCCCCCACACACACACACCTCTAGGCTGGCCTGGGCCGCTGGGCTCGATTCTTAGCATTAAACCTAAGACCTACTTTTGGGGAAGCAGTGTAGGCAACCCTGTTAAGCGCTGTTAAGCCCCACTGATTTTCATGCGAAGAACTAAAGCGCAATCCTTTACCTGGGAGTAAGCTCGGTTGCTGGCAATGGGGCTTGCTTCTGAGTAAACCCTCCTCGGGTCGTGATTCACCCGTTCGAAGAGTTGCACGGTTGCTTCAAAGCAAAGCCACCGACTACCCAGAAGCTTACTCCTGAGTAACGCACACCTCAGAGCCAACCGTTTTTTTCTAAACTAAAACCTCAGTATTCGGGTTAAATTGCCGCGTTGGCACTTTGCGATAAATAAGTGGGTTTTGGGTTGCAATTTGGGCACTCGGTCTCGAAAAGGTTCACCATCACTGTTTTAGGATGTGAGATTTTTTTTTAAAAAAAAGGATGGGTCAGCTCTGCAGGCGGAAACCTTGCAAGACTTGAGCAAGGCTATTCATGACAGGACGTTTTAACTCTCATGAAGCGACACAACAGCGCCAAACGCAGAGAGGTTTCTCCTTTTCAAAACCACAAGCTCGGGAGTGGGGGGTTTCATGGACTGCATGCTGGCAGGGGCTGATGGGAATTGTAGTCCATGAACATCTGGAGAGCCGTAGGTTGCAAACCCCGGAAAGGTTTCTTGGGATCTTGCTGTGTGGTCCAACAAGAAATGACAAGTTTTCTTGGGCTTTTCAAGCCACCCCATAGGTGACGGAGCCACACTTCCTTTTCCACCTTTGGAGTTTCATATTTTAATGACCAAACTTTCTCATTATTGCCACCGCAAAATCTGCTAATTATTGCTACCGCAGCAGTGGCGTAGTGGCTAAGAGCAGTGGCTAAGAGCAGGGGCACTCTGATCTGGAGGAACCGGGTTTGATTCCCAGCTCTGCCGCTTGAGTTGTGGAGGCTTATCTGAGGAATTCAGATTAGCCTGTACACTCCCACACATGCCAGCTGGGTGACCTTGGGCTAGTCACAGCTTCTCGGAGCTCTCTCAGCCCCACCCACCTCACAGGGTGTTTGTTGTGAGGGGGGAAGGGCAAGGAGATTGTCAGCCCCTTTGAGTCTCCTGAAGGAGAGAAAGGGGGGATATAAATCCAAACTCTTCTTCTTCTTCTTCTTAATCCTAAACCCCTTTTTTGTTAAAAAAAGAAAAGAACCTATAACCAAAGTTTTTTAGCCTATAATTAAATGTGGGGTAGCCTTGGCAGATACAACGCAAAGCTAACCTCTATCCCTCCCCTACATAAACTTAGTACTTTTTCCAACAGTCAGTCAGAGGCATTTATAATAAGTGGCTGCAAAAAACAGGAGACTCTACCATGAAATTTCTGGGCATCTGCAGTTTGTCACGCCCTGCTGTATGTTGACTACCTGGGACTAGAGAATGTGTATTTTTGAAGGGCCATCTTTTTCTGTATCTCCGTCACACGTCGACTTTTTGCTTTAACTGAATATGTTTTTAAATATTGTAAGCCCCCTAGAAACAGAGGTGTGTAGCTACAATGGGGACATCTGGTGTGGCTCGCCCCCGGGCACCGTCATTGTAGTCACGTGGGGGGCAGAGGCGGAGAGGGGGCAGTTCATGCCCCCGGGCGCAGCTCCCCCTCCCTTTGTCACTGCCTAGAACCACAAGGAAAGGTCGAGTAGAACTGTTTTAATTAGCAAATATTGGTTTTACCCCATTCAAAGGCTTCAGGACAGCTTATGTCAGTGGTGGCGAACCTTTGGCACTCCAGATGTTATGGACTACAATTCCCATCAGCCCCTGCCAGCATGGCCATGCTGGTAGGGGCTGATGGGAATTGTAGTCCATAACATCTGGAGTGCCAAAGGTTCGCCACCACAGGCTTATGTGGTCTTCCCCCTCCGTTTCACAGTAGCCCTGAGAAATAGCGACTGCCTCCATGTCATCCAAGTAAACTGAGTGGGCGTTTGAACAGTCGGAGCCCAACAATCTGCTATAACACAGTGCATTCTCTTTTCTGAAGTTGGAGCTGGTGTCTAAGATACTCAACTGTATTTCTGAAAGTCCTGGGATCGGGTCATACCTTTAGGAATCATCTTAGCAAATAGTTTTGTATATTTAGGCTCTGCGGAGAAGATATATATTTTTAGCCAACTGCCACCCATCGTTCTCTCCTTGGCACCCGTCTGTTGCATCCCTCCCTTGGTCTCAAAACAGATCAATCTCTCAAGGTACTGCCAGTGAATTCTTGTGAAAGTTGTGATCGTTTTGGCGTTGCAGCAACATCTGGGTCAGCAGGGATGAGGGGGAAGGAGGGGGCTTGAGCCCCGGAGGCTCCTTGCGCAGGAAGAGCCCCCCGCCCCACCCAGAACCCAGCACCCCATCTTGGCGTCCACAGCCCTTCCTCATTGGGCTGTTCCCCCCTCCTCCTTGAGCGCTTCCCCCTTTTTTCCATAGGCCCCCCCTGCCCCCCCCCCTTCCCCTTCCCCCTCCTCCTCCCCCCCTCCCCCTCCAGCAGTGGCGTAGTGGTTAAGAGCAGGTGCACTCTAATCTGGAGAACCAGGTTTGATTCCCCGCTCAGCCGCCTGAGCTGTGGAGGCTTATCTGGGGAACTAAATTAGCTTGTGCACTCCAGCACATGCCAGCTGGGTGACCTTGGGCTAATCACAGTTCTTCGGAGCTCTCTCAGCCCCACCTACCTCACAGAGTGTTTGTTGTAGGTGGGGAGAGGGAAAGGAGTTTGTAAGCCCCTTTGAGTCTCCTTACAGAAGAGAAAAGGGAGATATAAATCCAACTCTTCTTCTTCTTCCCTCCTGGGTGAGTGGGCCTTGGCCAGATGATGGACCCCTCCCCTACCTCCTCTCCTCTCAGGGTGGGTGGGGGACCAGAGGACAGGCCCCCTTCCCCCTCCCCCTCCCTTCCCCCCAGGGTGGGCGGGCCACGACCAGATTGAGGCAGGGCTGTGCAGATGATGGGCTCAGCCCCTCCTTTCTCTCCTCCCAGAGTGGGTGGGCCATGACCAGATGATGGGCCACCACTCCCTCTCCTTCCCGACCCCTCTTCCGGGGTGGGGGGCATGACCAGATTGAGGCAGGGCTGTCCTGGGGCAGCAGACCATTGCTCAGCTCAGCCCCCCCCCCCCCCCGACTCCACCCCACTGCCCCAGCAGAGCTTTCACAGAAGCCAAGCAGGGGCATCCGGCACCCCAACATGGCTCTGCACCCCTTCCTGAGCCTTGCCACTGGGGCAGCAGAGGGTTGCTCAGCTTGGTGCCCCCCAGACTCTGCCCCCCCAAACCTCATGAAGGGCTTCCTCTGCTTTGGACTCCACAGCCCTTGTGGCACCCCACTAGGAGCAGCAGTGGCATAATGGTAAAGAGCAGGTGTACTCTAATCTGAAGAACCGGGTTTGATTCCCCGCTCTGCTGCCTGAGCTGTGGAGGCTTATCTGGTGAACTAGGTTAGCTTGTGCACTCCAGCACACGCCAGCTGGGTGACCTTGGGCTAGTCACAGTTCTTCGGAGCTCTCTCAGCCCAGCCTACCTCACAGGGTGTTTATTGTGAGGGGGGAAGGGAAAGGAGTTTGTAAGCCCCTTTGAAGAAGAAGAAGAGTTTGGATTTATATCCCCCCTTTCTCTCCTGCAGGAGACTCAAAGGGGCTTACAATCTCCTTGCCCTTCCCCACTCACAACAAACACCCAGTGAGGTAGGTGGGGCTGAGAGAGCTCCGGAAAGCCGTGACTAGCCCAAGGTCACCCAGCTGGCGTGTGTGGGAGTGTACAGGCTAATCTGAATTCCCCAGAGAAGCCTCCACAGATCAGGCGGCAGAGCTGGGAATCAAACCCAGTTCCTCCAGATTAGAATGCACCTGCTCTTAACCTCCTACGCCACTGCTGCTCCTTGAGTCTCGTTACAGGAGAGAAAGGGGGGATATAAATCCAACTCTTCTTCTTCATTGTGGAAGGGCTGCAGAGGCCCCGCTGGGGTGGCGGAGGGTTGCTTGGCTCAAGTGTCCCCCCCCCCGACTCTACCACTCCACCCCAGCGCGGCTTTCACAGACCTTCGTCACTGAGAAAGGGCTGTGGAGGCCCTTTCTGGGGCCAAAGTCTGGAATCAGAGCAAGACACTGGCATTCGAACAAGGTACCCAGGATGCCTCTCAAGGGTTTGGGGAGCCGTCTTGTGTGTAAACCCTGAGCAGGAAAGCTGATGATTGCTGAACTTTTCCCCAGGCTCTGTGCCTGGCTGGAGAACGGAGCTAGCTAATTCCCACGACGTCACCCTGAGGTGATTGAACCACCTTTCCAAACAGACCCTTTCTGACCCTCTCTGCCCACATCCTAGCAATCAATCAAAAGTCAGGAGAACAATCCAGGCGACTCACAACTCACCCAGGCTCTCATATCTTTATGGAGGATAAGTCGATTTATGGCTACCAATCTTGATCCTCCTTGATCTGAGATTGCAAATGCCTTAACAGTCCAGGTGATCGAGAGCAACAGCCGCAGAAGGCCATTGCTTTCACACCCTGCATGTGAGCTCCCAATGGCACCTGGTGGGCCACTGCGAGTAGCAGAGAGCTGGACTAGGTGGACTCTGGTCTGATCCAGCTGGCTTGTTCTTGTGTTCTTATGTTCTTTTTGTTGCAACTCTGGAAAAGCAATCAATTCTTTGTCTGTGGCTTTCCTGCCAGTTTACCTCATACCACATGAGGACCCATTTGGGGACATAAATGTTGGTCTTTCGACCATCCGTGTATATGTGTCTGTTCTGGATCCGGGCATGCCCCCCCCCACCACCACTTGCACAGGGGATCTTTCCTTTGCTCCTGCAAACACTGGTCATTTCCCCCGTCAATCCTGGACACCCCTTCAAGATTGGTCACTCTCCCCCATCTCCAAAACTCTATCCAACTTTCCCCTTTTCCCCCCTTAGTGCCCTCATATACATGAGTTATAGATCCAGATTATCCAGCGTGGCGCAGTGGTTATGAGCGGCGGACTCTTATCTGGAGAAACGGGTTTGATTCCCCACTCCTCTACATGAGCAGCGGACACTAATCTGGTGGACTGGATTTGTTTCCTCGTTCCTCCACATGAAGCCTGCTGGGTGATCTTGGGCTATGTCAGTGTTTCCCAACCTTTTCGAGGTCAGGGTACCCTTGACCTCACTCTTCATATCTCATGGCATGGTACCCCTGCCGCCACCCTCCACCTTCCCCTCCCATTGCCCCTGCTTGCCACACCCCCCACCTTCCCCTCCCAGGGTGAAGGGAAGCACCGGGGGGGGGGGGTGGCTGCTGACCTTGCAGCAGGCCCTGCCCCATGGGCCAGCTCCATGTCCTTGTGGCGCCGGTGGGAGACACCACAAAAATGAGGGGGGTACCATTGGGACAAAAATGAGGGGGTTGCCACGGTACCCTTGGGACATGCTCACGGCACCCCAGGGTACCACGGAACCCTGGTTGAGAATGGCTAAGCTAAGTCATAGATCTCTCAGCACTCTCATAGCCTCACCTACCTCACAAGGTGTCTATTGTAGGGAGGGGAAGGTAAGGAGTTTGTAAGCCCCTTTGGGACTCCTTGCGGTTGATAAAAGCGCGATATAAATCCACTCTCTTATTTTTCTTCATCATGGTTAGTCCTGCTGCAACGCTGAGTCTGTTTGCCCGGTAACTCTCCTGTTCTCCCATCTTCCCAGCATGATTTCTCACTAGAGAAGAAGGTCCTGTATTGGATCGAATCTTCCTCCCGGCAAGACACTCCCTGGTGCGAAGTCACCACGGACGTTACCCCAACAGCTCCGCCTTGCTGGCTGCTCTTGGTGGACTCTGAAGAAAACAGCCCCGAGACAACCAACAGAGTAATGGAGGAGACTTTTCCTGGGCAGAAACCTGAGAGTCTGGCCGACAATGGTGAAGATGAGCCAAATGCAAGCATGAATGCAGCCCAATATTCTGAGGAAGATACCCAAGGAGAGGCCTCTGCCCCGGCCACCTCCGTAGAAAGCAAACAAAA